>NW_024723554.1:0-7500 GCF_018991925.1 Homarus americanus
GAAATACGTATTGCTGCACTACCACAGCAGCAGTAACAGTACCACCACAGCAGTAGTAACAGCACCACCACAGCAGCAGTAACAGCACCACCACAGTAACAGTAACAGCACCACCACAGCAGCAGTAACATCACCAACCAATAAGCAGCAGTAACAGGCACCACCACAGCAGCAGTAACAGCACCAACCAACAGCAAAGTAACAATGTAAATAACAGCTACCACCACAGCAGCAGTAACACCACCACAGCAGCAGCAACAGCACCACCACGTTAAGCAGTAACAGCACCACCACAGCAACAGCAACAAAGACCACCGCAACAGCAACAGTACCACCACAGCAGTAGTAACAGCACCAACTATAAAGTAGAAAGTAACAGCACCACCACAGCAGCAGTAACACACCACCACAGCAACAGTAACAGCACCACCACAGCAGCAGTAACAATACCACCACAGCAGCAGTAACAGCACCACCACAGCAGCAGTAACAGTACCACCACAGCAACAGTAACAGCACCACCACAGCAGCAGTAACAGACTCCACCACAGCAGCAGTAACAGCACCAATTACAGCAGCAGTACAGGACCCACAGCAGCAGTAACAGCACCACCACAGCAGCAGTAACAGCACCACCAGAAGTAGCAATAGCACCACCACAGCAGCAGTAACAGACACCACCACAGCAGCAGTAACAGCACCACACAGCAGCAGCAATAAAGACCACTACAGCAGCAGTAACAGCACCACCAAGCGTAAGACACCACCAATAAGCAGCAGTAACAGTACCACCACAGCAGCAGTAACAGTACCACCACAGCAACAGTAACAGCAACCACCACAGCAGCAGTAACAACACCACCACAGCAGCAGTAACAGCACCACCACAGCAGCAGTAACAGTACCACCACAGCAGTAACAACACCACCACAGCAGCAGTAACAGCACCACCGCAGTAACAGCACCACCACAGCAGCAGTAACAGCACCACCACAGCAACAGAACAGCACCACCACAGCAGTAGTAACAGCACCACCGCAGCAGCAGTAACAGTACCACCACAGCAGTAGTAACAACACCACCACAGCAGCAGAACAGCACCACCGCAGTAACAGCACCACCACAGCAGCAGTAACAGCACCACCACAGCAGCAGTAACAGCACCACCACAGCAGTAGTAACACACCACCACAGCAGCAGTAACAGCACCACCACAGCAACAGTAACAGTACCACCACAGCAGCAGTAACAGCACCACCACAGCAGCAGTAACAGTACCACCACAGCAGTAGTAACAGCACCACCACAGCAGCAGTAACAGCACCACCACAGCAGCAGAACAGTACCACCACAGCAGTAGTAACAACACCACCACAGCAGCAGTAACAGCACCACCGCAGTAACAGCACCACCACAGCAGCAGTAACAGCACCACCACAGCAACAGTAACAGTACCACCACAGCAGTAGTAACAGCACCACCACAGCAGCAGTAACAGCACCACCGCAGTAACAGCACCACCACAGCAGCAGCATCACCACAGCATCACCACAGCACCACCACAGCAGCAGAAGAAGGCCCAGCCGCCACATATAGTGCATGGCAGCCATTTTTCCTGCGTCATTTCCGGTGGGTTAATAAGCCTGTCTGCTGTACAAAGGCCTCACCACCTGGCTCTATTCACCTCCACCCCACACCGCATTTTTGTGACGGAGCTTCTTGCTCTATAAATCATCTGGAGCTCTATGGCCACCTACCTATAAAGCACTGGTCGTCTCTGTGGTGCTCTGTAAAGGTCTGATAGTGTCTTTAAAGCTCTAAAGGAATCTGTAAAGATACTTGTAGTTTAAGTATTAATTAAATTCATAAATAATGACGATGACTTTAAGTTTCAGTGCAGTATTTATGAAAGCGAGAAAATAAAGTCATCAGCATATTTATTTCTATTTCTTGCAGTCTAATGTTATTGACCAAACAAAGAGAAAAACCTTATTATGAGTGTTTGTGAAGTGTTTGCTGTTCCCGTCAGGAAATTAGGACCAAGAGCTCAAACGTTCCAGTAATACCGTCATTTCCTGGGAGTTAGTCTGTTGGTGGTGGAGGGTCCTAGCCTCGTCTCGTCATGCCTTGTTTGTTTAATACATTATCACGATAAAAGTTTATGGGCCAGAGCCTACATCTCATCACGATGGCTCATAAAAGACAAATAAAATACTACTGACATTGAATACGATAAAAGGAGCATATTGTTGACCCTTTTTAGAGTTTTTCACACTTTGACCAGATGATGATGATGTTTACATTGTTTTTCCCGCCAATTGTCTCTACAACTCCTGGTGTTTCAGAAGACTTTCCTAAACTCATTCCCTAGAAATATTGATTTTTTTTCCAATTTCTATCGCAAGTTTTTGTAGCGTAATTTCAATGATTTACAAGACTTTCCATATCGTTATTTTCCCGCCAAAAAATCACTGATCCAGGATGTTTTCGTTGTTTCAAAAGACATTCACAAACTTTCCAAAAAAAAAAAAAGAAGACCCATTTTTGTCTTGTTTTTATACTAAAATTCGTATTACAAGAAATAAAAATCAACTATTTTTTTCGCAGTGGGGAAGAGATGTGTTCATTATTGTCCATAAAAAAAAAACTGGTATAGACTATAATTTGACTTACTGCGCATGACGTCTGCGCAGCTCCAGCGTATTTATTTTTCTCTCTCCATTTGCGTGTTATTTGTCTTCTGTCTTCCTGTTTATCCTCCTCCTCCTCCTCATAATTTTTTCCTTATCTTCCTCTTCCTGGGGCCCGTGTCCTAGATCCCGTGTCCTAGAGCCCGTGTCCTCCTAGAGCCCCTGTCCTAGAGCCCGTGTCCTCCTAGAGCCCCTTGTCCTAGAGCCCAGTCCCTCCTAGAGACCCTGTCCTAGATCCGTGTCCTCCTAGAGCCCCTGTCCTAGAGCCCGTGTCCTCCTAGAGACCCTGTCCTCCTAGAACCCGTATCTTCCTAGAGCCCATATCCTAGAACCCTGTGTCCTTCTAGATCCCATGTTCTCCTAGAGCCCGTGTCCGCCTCCCTGCCGTGTCCCTGCCCACTCAGCAGCCATAGTGCGTGTCCCAGCGGGTAGTTAGTGGCGCTGGTGGGACGTCATGGACAATTTCCTTCCTTCTTGGCGTGATTATGAAGATTGTGGCGCTGGAGCCTTGTGGGTGTCCGATTTATGGTGGTTGTTGTGGAGGGAGGGAGAGGAGGGTGGAGGGAAGGGAGGGGGGAAGAGGGTGGAGGGAAGAGGAGGGGTCTGAGAAGGGAAGAGGGTGTGCAGGGGGAGAGGGGTGTGAAGGAAGGGGGTGTATGGAGGAGGGGAAGAGGTGTAGAGGGAAGGAGGAGCGGAAGGAGGAGGGGAAAGTTTTTTTTAACCATACAAACACGGGAACAAGGTCATGACGTCATCACAACAGACTGACGGTAAGGATGTTGTCATTATTGAGTGACTGTGAGCGATAAAGAGTCAGCGAAGAGGAGTGAGTGATAAATAGTGAGTGATAAAGAGAGAGTGATAAGAGTGAGCTTTAAAGAGAGAGAAAAAGATAGAGATAAAGAGTGAGTTATAAAAGTAAGCTATAAAGAGCTATGCATCACTTCGCTCATGACTCACCGGAGACAGGTAAATGTTGGCTTTAATTAAGGTGTGACATTATTAATTTAACTTGTTTAGTGAATCACAACTTATTATATATATATATATATATATATATATATATATATATATATATATATATATATATATATATATATATATATATATATATATATATATTATTTTTATTATAATTTTATTAATATTATTAATATTTTCATGCTCTCCAATATTACTGAAAACACACACACACACACACACACACACACACACACACACACACACACACACACACACACACACACACACACACACACACAATAAACTGCCTGTCAGGCTCACTGGCCACCGTCCAGAACACTGACACATCTGACGAGCAGCGGAGTGAGACCTTCCCTGCCTCCTAACCTAACCTAACAAACACACGGACACTAACAACCAATCACCTGTTTGGAGAGAGTTAAGGTATAATTGAGAGACAAACAAACAAACAATCAAAGAAGCAAACCTCAAGAGATCAACACAAATGGGTGTATTTGATCATAATAAAGACGAGAGTGTATCAGGTGACTCTTGACTCACCTGAGAGAGAGAGAGAGAGAGAGAGAGAGTGAAGTTGGATTACTCTGTGTGTGTGTGTGTGTGTGTACATTTCAGGGTACGATAAGAGAATGGAGAGAAGGGTGGGCGGGTGGGCGGGTGGGCGGGATGGGTGTCGCTCTTAGCCATAATCACAGTTATTACCAGCAGATAGTGATCGTTCTCCAGCCTCGCGTTTTCTCCTGTGTCACGCCCGCAAATGAAGACCCTCCATCCCTTACCCACACCCACCCATCCCCTCTCACCCACCCACACCCACCAATCCCGTCTCACCCACCCACACTCATACCGCACACCTGCCCACTTCATCCACCCACCTGCTCACCCGAACCTTGTACTAACACCCCATCCTCCGATACCCACGTTAACACCCACACAAGGAGAAGGGCGGGGAGGGGAGGGGTGGGAGGGGAGGGAGGAGAGGGAGGGGAAGTGACCCCATTTACGTCTATTTCACAAACACCTACACTGAGCTACACCTTAGTTAATTAACCTACATGGGTACACCTGACTCTTTCTACATCATCCACAGGTGTAGTGAAGAGGAGGGGCAGAGGGGAGAGTGTAGGGGGTAGGGGAAGGAGGAAATAGTGGGGGATGGGGGATGGAAGAGTTGGGGAAGGAGGGGGGGGAATGTTGACGAGTTTACCTTGGAGGGTCGAAGCCAAGACCGTGGGAGAGGAAACGAACGCGGCATCAAATCCCCGGATGTGAGGCGCCGAGTTGCTTGTCATTCATGCCAGCCACAATTATCATTTCCTTATCAAGAAACATCTGTATCATCCGCCTGGCGATCATCTGGCGTGAGTTATTATTAATTTGTGCCCTATTAGAGAGGCGCGGGGGGCGTGGTGACGGTGGTGGCGGATGGGAACGGAAAGAGGAAGTGTTATAGCTAGTGGTGGCGGCCATTGTTTGTGCATGACATGACACACACACACACACACACACATACGGACACACACACACACACACACACACACACACACACATACGGACATAATTCCAGACAGAGAGAATGCCGCCGAACGAAAGGTTATTGGACAATTTTGAACTAAAACTAACCCCATTCAGGTAACTTAACTAGATAATACCTCTGCTAGCTCAGGTAACTTAAGTTCTATCAGGTTAAGCTCGATAATATCTTAAATAACTTTACCATCTACTGCTGTTGTGTTGACATTTCTTCACACTAGGATCCTCAAAACTTAATGAACTTAAACAGGAAAAAATATGTTAATTAGCGTGTTATATACCTGGCAGGTGACCATTGGATTTGACTTTAAAACTAACAAGAAATGTGGAGGAAAATATAAGTTAAGATCACCTGAAGAATAAACACCCTAACCTAACCTAACGCTAACCTAACCTAACCCAACCCAACGCTAACCCAACCTAACCTAACCCAACGCTAACCCAACCTAACCTAACCATAAATATCATGAACCATTAACATTAAAAACTATACAGAGATGAACTCAAGACTAGGACGAATTGACCATCCCCCCCCCACACACACACACACACCCCCCCCCACACACACACATACCCCCCACACACACACACACACATATACACACACATACACCCCCCACACACACACATATATATATTTTACACACACACACACCCACATATGGTCGCACGTGTTACTATATATCTTTTAAACCCAAATTGGATGCCAATCACCCTGAGCCATTTATTTGTGAAGTAATTTAGTCTCCATAGTGTTCAAACAATGGCCCCTGAGCTGGTTATGGGGCGTCACCTCTCCTCTCATTGAACGAATCGATTATGACCAAGCTGATGATTTAGCCAATAAGAAATTACACAAATACATTCAGCCTCTGTTTTTACGTATGCAAATGAGGACCTTTGTGTTTTTTAATTGATTTTTTTTTTGCGTTATGTATTTATTGTTTATCTGTGTGTGTGTGTGTGTGTGTGTGTGTGTGTGGTGTGTGTTGGTAGATAATGGTATGAATATTAACACGTGTAATGATGATGATGATGATGATGATGATGATGATGATGATGATGGTGATGATGATGATGATGTTGATGATGATGATGGCATGGTAATAATGATAATAATAATAATGATAATAATAATGATGATAATAATGATAATAATAATAATAATGATAATAATAATAATAGTTGATAAAAGATAGAGAGAGAGAGAGAGAGAGATTGGCCATCTTTGGCTTGACCTTGAAATTCCGAACTCAAAGAATGTTGGTGGATCACAGCCCGACCAACACCCGACTAATACCCGACTGCTATTCACCCAGTATCCGACGACTCGACTAAAGAAGGAACCACTACCCGATCAAAGGACTGACAAAACCCGACCACAAACCTGGACCCGACTACATTACCCGACCAATTAACGGTATGGGACCCGAAAATCTCCAAGTACCTCCCAGTGTCTCCAAGTACCTCCCAGTGTTCCCAAGTACCTCCCAGTGTCTCCAAGTACCTCCCAGTGTCTCCAAGTACCTCCCAGTGTCTCCAAATACCTCCCAGTGCCCCAAGTACCTCCCAGTGTCTCCAACCTCCCAGTGCCCAAATACCTCCCAGTGTCTCCAATACCTCCCAGTGTCTCCAAGTACCTCCCAGTGTCTCCAAGCACCTCCCAGTACCCCAAGTACCCCAAGTACCCAGTATGTGGTCACAGGTACGAGTAAAATAGAGCGAATAGAGCGAATCTTTAGAGCGACTAGAGTGAGTGAAATAGAGCAAATAGAGCGAGTCCTTAGAGAGACCAGAGTGAGTAAAATAGAGCGAATAGAGTGAGTAATTAGAGCGACCTCAGACACGTCATTGTGGATGGCATTCACACACTTCCAGAATTTAGGGAAAGACCCACAAAGGCGTGTTTTGTGGCGGCCACACAATGATGGCCACACACACACACACACACAGACACACACACACACACACACACACACACACACACACACACACACACACACACACACACACACATACACACACTTCTACACAACATTCTTTAGGCCACTCGTCACTTGAGTCTATTGAATCCATCGACCACAATTGTCTGTCTGTCTGTCTGTTTGTCTGTCTGTTAAGCTTCTCTTTATGTACGTTTATTTGTTGCATATTAAAGTATTTATTAGTCTCGTTATTTGATTATCTATATATGTCTGTCTGTCTGTCTGTCTGTCTGTCTCTCCTTTCCCATCATCTCAATTTCTTTCTTTTTCCCATTCATGGCTCTTTCTTGACCTCTCTTTCTCTCTCA
>NW_024723554.1:17500-23133 GCF_018991925.1 Homarus americanus
AAGGGAGACAGGGGAGGCCGGGTGAGGGAGGAGACAGGGAGGGCGGGTGAGGGAGGGAGACAGGGAGATGTGTGAGGAAGGGGACAGGAGGAGGCGGGTGAGGGAGGGGGAGACAGGGAGAGGCGGGTGGGGAGGGAGACAGGGGAGAGGCCGGGTGAGGGAGGGAGACAGGGGAGAGATGTGTGTGAGGGAGGGGCAGGAGATGTGTGAGGGAGGGGGGCAGGAGAGGCGGGTGAGGAGGGAGACAGGGAGATGTGTGAGGGAGGGTGTGTGAATGAGAGAAGAGAGAGACAGAGGGAGAGAGAAAACAAGGAGAAAGGACAGAGAAAAAAGGAAGGCAGGAATGAGGCGAAAGAGAAATAAACCAATGAATAAATTAAAGGACAAATAAAGGAATTGACATGAGAAAAAAACTGTTGAAGGACAGACAGAACCAGACAGACAAACAGACAGACAGACAGACAGACAGACAGACAGACAGACAAGACAGAAAATACAAAAACCTAACCAATTTATATCCATTTATGAACAAAATTAAACCCCAATCACCAACCCCCCTCCCCCTTAATTTAAATACATATATAAACCACATACCTCCCTATTATAAACCAAATTAACCTTAAAAAAAATATATATATATATATATCGAAATGGTCCCAACCCTAAAACTCAATTTGGTTTTGTGTGTTGAAATAACAAAAATAACAAAATGAATAAAAGACCAACAATAATAAATTGGGTGAAGCATTATTAAAGACTCACTTCAACACTCACTCTTAAGAACCTATTATCATCGACGTCAGTTTGATGGAGAGGAAAAAAAATTAAATTGTTGCCAATCTGATTTATTGTTGTGTTTGAGCGTCATTATATAATGTAAATTTTCTTATATGTGAATTTAGTTTATGATAATCGTGAAAATATTTAACAAAAGCTTTTGATTATTAAGTGATAAACAAAAAAGAAATAAAAAGCGAAATTATTAGACGAGGTATAATAATAAAAATAATAATAATAAATAATAATAATAATAATAATAATAATAATAATAATACTTAGCTTTTATTTACCATTTATTTGACTGATTTTATAATATGATTTTTATTAATAATTTCTATACTGTTCCTCACTATTTACACTCGACTGAAAAACACATTGAATGAACTAAGGACTTTAAATGGTAGTTAAGGGTAGTTAGCAAATTAAATATCAATTATACATTAAAAATAAACCCGAGTAAAAAATAACCAAATAAAATAATTTAACAAAACTAACATAGAGGAATAAGATAGAATCCACAAATATATAAAAATTCTAGCTGACTAACATGTTAAACCCGCCATGTTAATACACCTGAATTAACTGTGTTATTTAACCTGAATTTAACATCAGTTTAGTACTATTGAACCAGTGATGTTAAATCTTCTAATTTAACTTTGATTGCGTCATATATAACCGATTCATCACTTAACCTAATTTAACTCAGATTATGGGAATGCTACCCGTTTTACCTATTATTAAGATACTTACGGCCGATTTAATAGAATAATCTGAAGTTAATTTAAAACGATAACATAATATAATGTTAATTTTAAAAGCTTATAATCAAATCGTTGTAATGTTAATCGATTTCATACTATAATTTAACCGATTTTACACTATAATCTAACGCCGATTGAATTGAAATAACATTATCGGAGTTGAAGGAATAATTTAGCTAAGTAACATAATTCTATAGTTTAACTTAGTAGTCATATATGAGGTATAATTTAACAGCGTATAATATCATATAGGTATTGTGTTCTATAATCAATCAAATGTGATATAATTCAAACTCCATTTAACCTTAATTTTGAGACCAATTTTAACATAATTTTAACATCATATATTAACGTTCATATAGAGATAATTTTATATTTTGTGGTATAATTTAAAACTGTCTTTTGGCGATTATTGACTACTATAATTTCACCTATGTATAAACTTTGTCCTATAATCCTGATAACGTCAATTGTATAATAAATAATTACTTCAATTATATAATCATAATTTTAAGTTGGTAAGAAATATTCGTTGGATAATAATTTAACTTTCTGCTTTAAATTTAACAGCTAGAACCCAACGCTGATATGTTTAATTTAACTATAATTTAACACACATCATTTAAGGGTCGTATCATAATTTTAAACCTATTTTAATTGGTTAAGGTAATTAAATTGTGGTGTCATAATTTTAACAGAGTATTAATATTGGTTTGAAGTGTTAATTTGGCGGTGTCATATTAAAACTAAGTATTAATACTGGTTTAGAGGATAATTTGGCATTACATCATAATTAAAATCTGATGGTATTTTATTTTGGAGATGAATTTTTAGTGTTAAATTGGCGGCGTTGAATAATTTGGGATTAGATAATTTAGAGTCATAGATAATTTAGTGATTATAGTATTTTTTTAGCAAATTTAGTTCAATCTAGCGTTTCTTTAGCAAGTTTAGTTAGATAATCTAGGTAAATTCAACAATAAATTAGCGAGTTTAATATAGAGGTTTACGATTGTTAGCGAATTTGAGTTTTGTTTAAAATCTAACTGATGTTTTGGATCAGTTTAGCGGCAGTTTAGTAAGTAAGTTTATTGATAATTTTACAAGTTTAGCGTCAAATGAAAATAACTTAGCGAGTGTAGCGTCAGTATCGCGTCAGTTAAGCAGGAAGCGAAATTTAGCCTAAGTTTATCATTCTCATCAATATAAATTTAATATTGGTAAAATTGGTATAATATTAGACTCAATTAAGCAGTTAACGCCCATTAGCGAAATAAGTTCGCGATAGTGCTAGAATATTTAAGCGAATTTCTGGGATTAGTTTTAGTACAGTTAAGCGAGTTTAGTGTCAATGTATGAAGTAACTTACGCGTAATATAGCGTCAGTTTAGCGACCTTTTCTCTAGTATGTAGCAAAAATAAATAAAACCTTAGCGCTATTCATCAGTTTTAAGCGAAATTGACGCTAAGTAAACAAAGAGAATCAACATTCTCAGCGCGGGAGAGCAGTTTGGCGATAGTTTAGCGATAGGTTAAAGCAGCAGGTTTATCAGCACCAGAGATAATTAAATGATTGTTTACTGGTAATTCAACATTAGTCTAGTGGTAGTTAAAGGAATTAAGTGGCAGTTTAGCTTTATATGAGTAGCTGTTTAGCGATAGTTTTACAGGCAGGAGAATGAAGCACTTTAGGCGCATTAATAGTTGAAGTTTAGCGATCAAATCAAAGAGGATTAAAACTAGCGGCAGGCAGCAGCAACATCCAGTGAGCGGCGAGACGCGAACCGGTCCCATAGCCTCCGCCGCCCCGACCCGCCGAGGCTACATTTCTCTTCCTAGTACAGTCAGCGTCATCATCTCCCCCACCCCCCTCACCTTCTATCACAGGCCAACTAAACCTAAATAAAACACAAACACAAACACACACTGATTTAAGCTCTCGTTTAATCAATGTATGGTAATCAGTTTCTCTATTTGATCCGGCCGAATGAATAATGTCTCCTTGCCTCGCCTCGCCGCTCAGTCTTGGTAATACTAGGAAAAAAAAATTCACGCTTCGTTCTACCTCCAACCGATGCACAAATGATTTATATTCCTCTGTTATTATTCTATATATTTATTGCATTATTATATTTGATATATTACTATACATATTATCATCGTATTCATCGCATTTCACCATATATATTAAGCCATTTTTATAACACTATAAATAATATGATACTATTTTTGCAGAACTCACACACTAGACGAAGGCTTATATATTAATTCCTATGTTTAGGTAATAATTTATAAATAATATAATTCTCTATTCATTTAAAATTTATATAAAAATCGTTTTACTTTTATCATTTGTTTATTTAAAACAAATTCGTTTTACACACCAAAGTTTATTTTTAAGAACTACTATATTATTAATGTTCTAACTATATTTAAAACAAGCAATTACAGAAAATTTCCCTCTATTGATATTTGTCTGTCTGTCTCATGTAACTGTCTGTATGTTTCTTGCTCTCTGTCTATCGGTCTGTCTGTCTGTCTGTTTCATGTATCTGTCTGTCTGTATATTGCTCTCTGTCTATCGGTCTGTCTGTCTGTCTCATGTATCTGTCTGTCTGTATGTTGCTCTCTGTCTATCGGTCTGTCTGTCTATGTTGCTCTCTATCTATCAGTCTGTCTGTCTGTATGTTGCTCTCTGTCTATCGGTCTGTCTGTCTGTCATATACTTCATATTACATCATATAACTCACAACTAGGGCTCAGATAATGTCATATCCACCTCAAAATGACGCTACAAACACCTCATGCATGACGTCACAAACACCTCACAACGACGTCACAAACACACCTCTAAAGACATCACAAACACCTCACAAAGACGTCACAAACACACCTCCAAAGGGCATCACAAACACCTCACAAAGACGTCACACACCTCCCAATGACGTCACAAACACCTCTGACATCACAAACACCTCACAATGACATCATAAGCACCTCCAGATAACAAAATACACATCATCCACGGGTCGTTAACACAAAAAAAACTGTTATAATACTCTCATTAAGGAATTATTAGAAGCATTATGAAGATTAATTCTCTATAGTAAAGATAGCGTTATGCCTCCCGCTAATTACAGTAATTAGTAATTGTCTCGTTAGTAATAATTAATGACGGGAATTATTATTAGTAGTAACAATATCGTCACCTAAGTAGTGTTATAATGATGTATGGTTAATATTTTAACCTATCCGATTTTGTTAACTTTTTGTGTTTATTTACAAGATTATTTTCTTTGTAATTACATTTATTTATTTTATTCCATTATATTAAAACAATATTTCTAATTTATTTACATTTTATTGTTTAGCGTTCTTTTTATTAATTGATTTTATTATTTGTATATAACTATTACCAATTAATTATTGTATATATATATATATATATATATATATATATATATATATATATATATATATATATATATATATATATATATATATAAAGTTATTTACTTTATTTTTACGATATTTAATTTAATCTGGGTTTATATTATTAATTTGTTCTATATTAATTTTCTACGTATATAGTTTAATAAAATTTTTACTATTTTATTTATTTTCTTCTTCATTTCATTATTATCTATTTTTTTTTTATCTACGACAACTTTTACGTTTATAGTCTAATTTTTTATCTTTAATAATTATTGTAAGATTAAGAATAATATTCCTATAACCTTAACATTGTTGTAATAATATTTAGGCACAACTGAGGCCAACGACTGGACAAGACGAGAAATAACCTACAACCGTCCGTAGTAATGAGTTATTGTCATGGTTGTGATGTTATGACTTAGGACAACAGGTAAGTTATTAATACATAAAAGTTATAATTGTCAGCATTGTTTACAACTATTATATATTTTATTAGATATTTCAATCTGAATTCTTTATAATGAAAAAAAAATAATAATAATTATATATAAAATTTAACAAATGGTCTTAAGTTAATTTTCAGGATTTTTTACATATAATATTCTTTATCTCAATTTAATTTTTCTATATTTAAGTCAAAGCAATACGTAACTTCTA
>NW_024723555.1:0-7500 GCF_018991925.1 Homarus americanus
AAAATGTTAATGTTTACTAATGTTTATTAAGTTCCAGCCCTATTTTAATTTGTTCATTATGACACTCAGGTGAAACTCTTCATTATCATCAATCAGCTCTCCTGTATTATTTGATTTAAACCTTAATTAAAGTTGCATGTTAAGCACTGTTTGTACCTGAGGGAGGGGGGGGGTGGAGGAGGGAAGGAGAGAGAGAGAGGAGGAGGGGAGGAGGCCGGGAAGGAGAGAGGAGAGAGGTAGGTCGGAGAAGGAGAGGAGGAGGAGGAAGAGGAGAGGGGCCTGGAGGGGAGAGAGAAGACGAGGCATAGGGAGGAAAGGGCTGAGAGGAGGAGAGGGGGCCAAAGAGTGAGGAGGGAAAGGGGAAGGGGAAGGTGGAGGAAAAGGGAAGGAGAATAGGGGTAAGAGAGAAGAGAGAACATGAGGGGGGGTCAGCAGGGAGAGTAGGGGGAAGAGAGGAAGAGAGGAGGGCGGGAGGAGGAAATGAGCTGGAGGAGGAAGGGGGAGAGAGGAGATATGCTATATCATAATGTACAATGGTGTGTTGTTGTTCGGTGTTGATGTTGTAATGTGAAGTTAATTTTAATAAGTGCGTTCTGTTTTGGCGGAGGATTTATAGGGGAGTTATGTTATGTATTTATATAAATTACACTAATTATCCATATAAATATATAACACGTATATATCACATTTTTACATATATTCATTTTTCTTATTAATACATATATTAAAAAAATCGTGTTAGGATTTGTACCCTAATACTGCATACCCCGTTACTTATTTAATAACAAATCAGGCAAATTATAAACAAATTCACAAAAAAATATAGAAAACATCAAATTACCCAGATTACAATAAAATCAACGAAATTATCGCCAAATTATCAAAATATCCGCCAAAGTATTCAATGCATCCCCAAATCTTCTCAAATTATTGATAAACAGATAATTACCCGAAAATTATTAACATATTCAGAATATCCCAAAGCATCAACAACTCGCATAGTAAACCCAGAATTATCAATATATCCAAATTCATCGAGATTATCAACATACTTAAAATAATCCCAATCTCGACATATCTAACCAATTATCCAAAACTTAACATATTTCAAAGCTGATCCAAAATTATATATATATACAGTATATATATATATTAATCTGCCGAATTATTCTCAAATTATCAACATATTTCGCCACAATTAACTCAAATTATTCGCATATCCAGAAATTATCCAAAATTATGACCTAACCAGAAAATTACCCCAAATAATCAAGAAAGCCATGTCGATAATATGGGTAATTTGCTGGATGTGTTGATAATTTGTATACCAAAACCAAAACCAAACAATTTATCTTAATGGTCTCATCATCACCTTTAATCACATCTGCGAGGAGGGTTTGTTGACGTGTGAGGATGATGATGTATGCATCATATGGGCCAATCAGCGATGGAGACGTCATCATCAACACAGTCATTACCACATACTGTAGTCGCCTCCAGATGATGATCAGTTAGAGGAGGCAGAGAAGGGGAGGAAGGAAGAGGATTGGGAGAATAGGGAGAACGAGGTCAGAAAGGGAGAGGAGGAGAATGGGGAGAAGGGAGAAGGGCACAAGGAGAGGGGAGTATTGGGGAGGGGGAGTCTTATCTTGTTGTTGTCTGTCTCCTTCTCTTCTTCTTTCACTTTGTTGTTGGTGCTGTTCCATTTGTACTTTTAGAGAGTTTTGTTCTCCCTCTGCTACATTCACTTCTCTCACACACCTCTCTCTCTCTCTCTCTCTCTCTTTTCTTGCTTCCTCCTGTCTCACATTTCTAATCACCTCCTTTTTTTCCTTAAACTTGATGCCTCTCTATTTTTTTAATTCTTCCTACACTTTCCTTCCTCATTTACATAGTCCTTCCCTCACGACACTCCTATTCTTTTCTACCTCACACTAATTCTTCACACTACCTTCCTTCACAGTTTCTTCCTCTCCATCATTTCTTACTAAAGCTCTCTTCATATACACACACACACACACACCATTTCGTCTGTTCCTGTTTCTCCCTATTTACTAGTTTCCCTTCTTAACACTCTTCTTCCATTTCTCCTCTACTTTATCGTCTCTCTCCTTTCTACCTCATTCATTCAGATATTTCTCTCTTAACTACGTGTCTTAATCCTTCCCTCTTTTTAGCTGTTCCCAACATACCTCTCTCCTTCCTTCCATCATTCTCCTTCGTCTCTCTCTTTCCTTTACTCTCCCTCACATCTATCCCTCAATTCATCACTCTTTTACCCATCCATCATTCTCTCTCTCTCATCCTCATATCTTCTTCACTCTCCCTCCCTCCATCACTTTCTCCTCATCCTTCCTCCTCATATCTCCTCCTCCCTCACCTTTCACCTCACCCCATTTGTATTCATCACTTGGGTGTAGGTCATTATCGGCGGAGGGGGGGGAGTCAACAACAGAAGCCACCTAAACAAAAGGTAATTGGCTTATATTCCTCTCAAGTAGAGCGACATCCATATATAATATATTTTATATATACCCAGATAATCCTTAAATATATAATATAAATGAAGATGAGAGATATCAAAGGGTTGTCTCATACTTACGGATATTTAAATTTTTTTCCGGCATACGCTTTAAAATAATAATAATAATAATAATAATAATAATAATAATAATAATAATAATAATAATAGCACAATTACACTACTACTAATAACAATAATAATTTACAATTTACTTTCAGGAACTAACATTACCTATATATGACACCAAGGACTCTGACGATACACTAAAAAAATAAATACAGGTCATTAAAAAATAAATGATGACTTTAAATAACTTATAAAAAAATTTATCCACACTTGTTCCTCCTACCTGAGGGTACAAAATCATGCAATATTCAAAAGGATATTCTATACGTGGGAGATTCTAACATTGAGTCTTGATACAATATTCTAAAGGTGGTCGAGGAAGGCCCACGTACGTACGGTATATATATATATATATATATATATATATATATATATATATATATATATATATATATATATATATATATATATATATATATATATATATATATATATATATTATTTTTTCCTATCTGAAAAAAACAGGATGCGAGTTTTTGTTGTGTATAATAAAGTACCATAAATTCCCTAACAAAATATTCAGCTTTCTATAATTTACCCTTAACCACACTTAACCTAAACATTAACAGTATATACACATTTATACAACATAAAACAATCGTGAAGCAAGTGGACGCGGGGAGGCAATATAAGATTACAAATACTTAAGTGCGGAGCTGAGATGGCTGACGAGCAAGGCTGAGTATTGTAGAAGACGGTAGGTAGTCACTGTGCCGTAGGTTTCCAGGTTAGGTGATCCTGTGGTCACTTCCCAGAGTGAACTGAACTCTCATCGAACTGGAGTTGACGAAGAAGACTTGTAGGAGGTGACGCAACAACCAGGATATGGAGAAGGGAAACCCCGGACTGGTAACTAAGAGTAGTCATACTCGGGTTTCGTCCCTAGGTGGCGTTGCTCGTGGTGCTGGGTAGGTAGATCAGGACAATAGATGGCATGGTTCGTAGTGCTGGGTAGGTAGATCAGGACAATAGATGGCGTGGTTCGTAGTGCTGGGTAGGTAGATCATGACAATTGGTGGCGTGGTTCGTAACAGTACTGACATCTGAATGTCTTCAGTTTGACTGTAATTTTTCCGTAGCTGCTGCACTGTGTTGGTGGTGTTTTTTTCCTTTAGTGTATCACAGAGGCTCCTTAACATTTCAGTTTGAGCTGTAAACTGAGCTTTGAGTTCTTTAATTTCATTTTTCAAATCATTGATCTCTTCACGTTGTGCGTGTTCACGGAGTGTGTTGGCAGCTACCTGTTGTGTCGGTACGTCTGTGTTGCCCCATGCTGATCTTTCGATGACTGCTGGTGATGATCCTGGAGCTTTGGTGGGGAGGGCGGGCCAGGGGTTGGCCGTAGGGAGTACCCTAGCAGCATTAGTGTTTCTTGAGACCTGCCTGGGTGGCGGGTCTGGGCGCTGAAGGGGTGTAGGAGCTCTAGAACAGTTAGGGTGCCATACAGGAACTCCAACTGTTTTGCAGTTAATACACTTCTGTTGGATGACACCCCCTTGAGCAACTGTATCTCTGCAAACCTGTGTTGCATGTTGCCTTGAGCAGAGACCACACCACGGCTTAGTCGAGGGGCATAACCGGGCCACATGGCCCCAGTGCTGACAGTTGTAACACCTCCGGTTAGGGGGCTGATAGAGAGTTACCTTCAGAGTCCGATAGGCACCACGGACTCGAATGGTCTTGGGTGGGTCTTCCGAGCCAACCCAGTCTGCAATGACTGCATTCTTGCCCCTGAGTCGCTTCGTCCTTCTGATGTAGGGATGAGCTTCTAGTAGTGTAGGGGTCTGGTACTGGTCGAGCCCTATGATTAAGATGGTTTTCTTGCTCGATGGTTGGGATGATTGTTCCATGGTTATTCCCCTTATGCTATTGGTGAGGAGATCCTGTATGACTGCTGGGTCGTTTCTAATCAGAACATGATCTTGTGTACCGACTCTGAACTGAAACTCAGCCTCTGGGTGTTTGTCTTCCGCATCGTTCAGCCAGAGATACTTGTCTTCAGGTGATGTACCTTCAGGGAAGTATAATCTTACTCTCATGGGGAGGTTGTGGTTGTAGTTGATTGTCTCTAAGTCTTTCTGCCTTTTCGGCCTTCCGCTTGTTCCTGGACTGAACTAGTTGAAAGCCATCCTCTCCGTTGGTGTCAAGGTCAACACCACAGTCGCCTGGCTCACTCAGTGTATCAGGAGAGTTAAAGCGAGTAGCTGGGTCTCCAGTCAACTCAGACATGGTGGAGTTACAGGGCTCGACTTATATGCCTACGTCAGAGGGCCGAGGACTGCTTGGCACTCCTAGGAAGTCAGCGGTGGTTGGGAGGCGTAACCTTCTTAGAGGACAAAGGAGACTGGCATCTACAGCGTATTAGCGGTGTGAGGGGAGGCCATGAGCGGGCCTCCCGCGGAGGGAGTGTGGTGTCGGGGGGACTAAGGTAACAGGAGTTTTCTCAGTTTATAAACACTTTTATTACACTACACTTGTTCTTAATAGTATCTCTGTTTTTCTGGTTAGATACAGTATCAAAGTCAATTTTAGTTTCAAAAGAACTAACCAGCTTGGCACACTATGAGGACGGGGGGTTTGTGTAAACAAACCCTCACCACATGGCCGAGCGTGACCACAAGGGTATAGGCCTTGCCTCGAGGGCACCTACACCTACACACGACACAGTGCTCAACACACGGTAGTTCACTTGTTATACAGGCAACATATTTGCAGTTGTTGACCTATCCCCACCCTACTGGGTGGTGTTGTGTTATTTCGAAGTCAAGTGTGAAACCGACCCACTGTTGTTCTCAGGGTGGACTAATTAGCACCTCCTTGTCAGGAGATGGCGGTCAGTTCCCAGCGGTGCTTATCTCACTGGTGGGTCGCGGCTCTCACTGGTACTGTCTAGTACTGAATTCACTGGCTTAAACACTGTTCATAACTGTTCAACACTGGTTCCACTTCTTTCCGAAACGAAATGTCACTTTTGATTATGTTGATATCCCGGTGGTGAGGATGGGTCGGGGAGAGGGACGTGGGGAATGGGCTGAGCATTGGCCAAGGGTGAGAGCTGGGGAGGGATGTGTGTGTGTGGGGGTGGGTTGGGGAGGGATGTGTGTGTGTGTGTGTGGGGGGGTGGGTTGGGGGAGGGATGTGTGTGTGGGGGGTGGGTTGGGGAGGGATGTGTGTGTGGGGGGTGGGTTGGGGGAGGGATGTGTGTGTGTGGGGGTGGGTTGGGGGGAGGGATGTGTGTGTGGGGGATGGGGTGGGATGTGTGTGTGGGGGGGTGGGTTGGGGGAGGGATGTGTGTGTGTGGTGGGTGGGATGTGTGTGTGTGTGGGATGTGTGGGTGGGTGGGATGTGTGTGTGTGGGGGGTGGGGAGGGATGTGTATGTGGGGGGGTGGGTTGGGGGAAGGAAATGTGTGTGTGTGGGGGGTGGGGGGATGTGTGTGTGTGTGTGGGGGTGGGCTGGGGAGGGATGTGTGTGGGGGTGGGGGTGGGATGTGTGTGTGTGGGGGTGGGTTGGGGAGGGATGTGTGTGGGGGAGGTGGGTTGGGGAGGTGTGTGTGTGGGGGGGGTTGGTTGGGGGGAGGGATGTGTGTGAGGGGGTGGGTTGGGGGAGGGATGTGGGGTGTGAGGGATGTTGTGTGTGGGGGGTGGGGGGATGTGTGTGTGGGGGGGGATGTGTGTGTGTGTGGGGGTGGGGTTGGGGGGAGGGATGTGTGTGTGGGGGTGGGGTTGGGGGGAGGGATGTGTGTGGGGGGGTTGGGGAGGGATGTGTGTGTGTGGGGTGGGCTGGGGGGAGGATGTGTGTGTGGGGGTGGGGGTGGGGATGTGTGGGGGGTGGGATGTGTGTGTGTGGGGGTGGGGTTGGGGGATGTGTGTGTGTGGGGGAGGGGTGGGGGAGGATGTGTGGGGTGGGTGGGGTGGGGAGGGATGGTATGTGGGGGATATGTGTGTGTGGGGGGGGGTGTTGTTTGGTCACAGTGAGGATGGGAAGGAGGAGGAGTAGGAGGAAGATTAGATGGTGAAAAGGAGGAGGAAGAGAGGAGGGAAGAAGAGGTAGGAAGATAAAGGAGCAATAGATGCACATTATGATTGTATTCAACACCCATCACTCACTACCACCACTAACGCTACCATCATTACTATAAACCAACCGTACTACCACCACCATAACTATCGTGTAATGGTAGTATTACTGCCCCTTTCAACTACCACTACTAACCATTGTAGCAACGCGACCATTAATTCCAAACAATGGTCGCAATAAAAACCACAACTACCACTATCATTGTCACTAATTAGTATCATCGCTACTAGTATCACCAGTCCCACTCTTATTATTTAACCACTATCACCGCCATCACTATTATCCTTGTCACTACTACCACTAACAGTCATGTCAACGTCACTATCACTATCATCACCACTATCAACTACGTGATCATCACCACTATCACTACCAGTACCCTCACCACCACCACTATCACTACCAGTACCCTCACCACCACCACCACCGCTAGCCACAACACCACATCATCACCATCATCACAACAACATGTTTCACCACCACCATCACCACCACAACAACAAGCACCACCACCACCACGACCACAACAACCATCACCACCACCACAATAACCATCACCACAACAACCATCACCACCACCACAACCACCACCCCCACTACCACCAGCAGCAGACACAGTAGCAGCAGAAGTCGTGTAAGCAGGTCCTTCGGGCGTCCCCTGCAGGCGTCGGGACACACACACACGCGCCTAATTGTCCACTTATTACCGAAGACATGATGCAGACAACACCCTCGTCCCGACCCTCGCTCTTGACCACGGCTTCGACTAGC
>NW_024723555.1:12500-100000 GCF_018991925.1 Homarus americanus
TACACCTACCTTGACCCCCTCCTCCTCCTCCTTCCCCATCCCCCATCAAAAGGAAAAAATCCCCCCTCCCCAACACCTCCGTCCCCCAGCGCTGCACATTAATGAGGTACCTCCATTAGGGTGGAGTTAGAGGCCAATAAAACAGAAGCAATGAACATTAATCCCTATTATTACTTATATATCATAATTAGTTACCCTGCCTTGCCCATTAACTCTCTAGGTCAAGTGATCTAATGGGCCTTAACGGGTAGATCGAGACCTTCTTGGGGAAATTGGATACCTATTTTCTCTGTTAGGGAATAAGGATGACTTGCTTTGATTTAGTGATTGTTAGTGACAAAGAATATTGTTGTGGTCTAAGAAAAGAATTTTTCTTTTATCGCTGACAAATACTTGGGAAAAAATGAGAGAGAGAGAGAGAGAGAGAGAGAGTGATACGACGAAGCAGAAGAAGATAAACTCAAGACACAATTCTTATCAATAACCACACATACTCCACAAGCCACCGTGTCATATCTCCCAAAACAATCAACACTGAAGAACAAAACACGAACTCAAAACCTCTTAATTTCCCCCACTACCATTATCCAAGTCCTCACTCCGCCAAAACTAGTTTAATTATAGATTTTAGAACTCAATAAACGTCACGGAAAGTAGGGTCCAGGTAATAGGATCAAATATCTTATAGTGTGTGATCCAAACCTCTATAGTGTTTATGATGCCTTGTATTCTAATGGAGGTCACCTGAGAGTCTGGAGTTTATCGCTGAACAAAACAGAAACGGTATGGTGAGGGAGGGAGGGAGGGAGGGAGGGAGATAGGGAGAGAGGGAAGGAGGGAGAAAGGGAGAGATGGGGGTAAGGGAGGGAGGGAGGGAGGGAGCGAAGCAAGGTGAAATATTCAGTAGTTTGATCCTGTTATACGAGAATTTATCCTGAATGTCCGTATATATAACGAAAATTGATTTCGAATGATAGTAATAGTGAGAAAACAACAGAAATGACAACAACAACAGCAACAACGACAATAATAACAAACAACAACAACAACATAAACAATAATAAAAAAATATAATAATAATAATAATAATAATAATAATAATAATAATAATAATAATAATAATAATATATGCCCATCAACACACTATCCCACCTCCATCCACACACCTCTATTTGTAAGAGAGAGAGAGAGAGAGAGAGAGAGGAGAGACCCCCCATCCCCCTCCTCACAATAATTACCACCCCACCCCCATCATAAACAAGAATAAACCCCCCCTTCCATAAGTCCCCCAAATAACACCCTCACCCCCATCTCCAAACACCTCCAAACCCAACCTTCCCCTCCTACCCCCATAATAAACTAGATCACCCATCCTTCCATACCCCCTCCCCCCCCACCCCATTCCCTATCTCCGAGTTGCCACATAGGGATTTCTGGGTTGTAGACGCCCAGAAAAAGGCGAATTATTGGGCGTTTTCGGTGGATAATTTACGAAGAGGGGAAGGAGTGGGAAGGAGAGGGAAAGGTGGTGAGAGAGGGATAGAGGGGAGGAGAGGAAAAAGAGGATAGGGGAGGATAGAGCAGGATAAAGAAGGATAGATGAGAGGGAGGTGGGAAAATAGAGAGGAGAGAGGGGGGGATACGTAGGAAGGGGAGGAAATAGAGAGTGGGGAGAGAGGGCAGGGAGAGGGGGAGGAAAGAAGGGAGAGAGAGAGAGAGAGAGAGAGAGAGGATATTTTTCAGTAATTTCTATAGTGGTCTGAAGGATCGTGCTGTTAATTGCTTTGCCACCTCTACAATTTATGGCTCCATCGCTAGCCTTAATGTGGCAGATTTTTATAACTTATTATTTTGTATGAGAGAGAGAGAGAGAGAGAGAGAGAGAGAGAGAGAGTGTGTTTTTTTAAGTGCGTAAGTTTCTTATGTAGAATCATCTGGCGATTTAGTCCCTTTACATTTGGCCAATTTATGTTTTGTTTTGAAATCTGTGGGAACAAAGGTAATAATAATAATGATGATAATAATGATGATGATGATGATGATGATGGTAATAATGTATGCTTGTCTGGGTCTCTAAGCTGTAATTTGACTTGACAGTGACAAAGTAATTTATCAATAATTTTTCTTAGTTACTGACGCATATTATACATCCTCCCCCCTCCCTCACTTTCTCTCACCCTCACTTACCCCCTCCCCATCAGATGCTTTCTTTGACCTAATTTATAACACCTAATTTTCTTATTGCTATCTTTCATACACATTCTTCACCTCCATCATTATCTTTTACCTCCCATTGCGCTATTATGCCTTTTATCACCCTGTCTCACTATACTACATTTATCATAATTATCTTTATATAATCTCTATTCCCCTTCACTAACCTTTGTAATTCATCCAGTTACTTATTTATTGGTATTTTTGCTTGTCTATTTTCCTTTACTAACTCTATTACTTATTCCTTTACCTATTCATCATATTACCTCATTTCCATATCAAAGTCTTTTCATTATTCTCTACATCATTATCACTTTATTAGCTTTTTCTATTTACGTCTTTATTGCATTTTTCTTCATTTTATTATTTACTACATTTTCCTACATTTCATCTTTCATCAAATTTCCTCATTTTTATCACACTTTTCCTCCCACCTCTTCGTTAATGTTAACTAATCACCTGTTACTACTATTCCCTTCTTTATCTCTGTCTCCTTTACCATTAGTTTAATGTTAATTTTGCTATTATTTACATTTAGTCTATTTCCTGCTGCGTTAAGTGTGTAATTATTATATTATTACCATCATTTACTTATCTACAATATTCCGAAAGATTTAATTATACGCATTACTGTCTCGTATATTATCTAATTTTAGTGGTAAAAGAATGTAATAATAATAATAATAATAATAATTAACGGTTTATTGAAAAAGTTCTGTAGCCCGAAGGCTGAAAATATACATTGGGCATAAATGACTTATTACATACATTGGTGGTTTAACAAAAGCCTTCATTAGAGAAAGGTGAAGGAACATACAGTGAACATACAGATTAATGTAGGTGTTGAACAGCAAACACGTAGTGTAATGTACTCCCTCCCAGATGGTGTTAGGGAGGACCTCACGTGGTGTGTGGTTCCCTCACAGATGGTGTTATGAGGGGCCTCACGTGGTGTGGTAATTCCCTCACAGATGGTGTTATGAGGGAACTCCGTGGTGTAATGTTCCCTCTGGAGTGGTGTCACGGGGCCTCACGTGGTGTAGTAACTCCTTCACATATGGTGTTATGAGGGGCCTCACGTGGTGTAGTAATTCCCTCACAGATGGTGTTCTATGAGTGAGGTGTGGTCCCAGGCCTTCCTATCGTAGACGGATTAACACATCGCTGGCTGTTGGGTCTCACGTTATCACTGGGTACCTGGGACCTCACTGTGTGAAGGTCAACTTGGGTACCACTGTTACTGTTGAGTTGTTCTCACTGACTTAAGCACTGTTCACCACTGTTCACCTCTGTTTAACACTGGTTCCATTCCTTTCCTAAATGAAATTGTAACTTCTGGCGTGAACTTGTTGATATTCCGGTGGGGAGGAGGGTTCAGGGGAGGGGGTTGGTATGGGCCAACTTAACAGTTGACCTGGCTGCTCCGAGAGGAGCGCCAGGTACGTCTTGACCCTTAATAATAATAATAAACGGTTTATTAATAGAGTTGCAGCCGGTGGCTGAAAATATACAGACTTACATTTGATTTAGACATAATGATATAATATGCAATGAATACATTTACAGGGCTGTACAGTACATAAATCAGAAGTTGTTTATTATTTTAACAATAGATGGGATTGTGCTGTTCTTATATCTATCGGTGCGGGCTGTTATGGGCTGAATTTTGTTGTAGTGGCGGACTGCGCGAGGTGGGTGGGGGGCTGCAGGTGGCAGGAGGTGGCGATGGCGAGGGTGGTGCAGTAGTCCACGGCCAAACCTTTCCAGTGCTTGGTGGTGGAGGTCACTGAGGGATGACATTTCCAGGGTGGAGAGAGCGTTGGTGTAGCCGGAGTATTCTGCGCCGAGCATGATTCTGCAGGCCCTTTTCTGTACCTTCTCTAGCTGACGTTGTTGGGTGGAGTATTGTGTGTGTGTAATAATATATATATGTATAATATGTAATAATAATTGGTTTATTGAAAAAGTTCTGCAGCCCGAAGGCTGAAAATATACATTGGACATAAATGACTTGTTACATACATTGGTGGTTTAACAAAAGCCTTCGTTAGAGAAAGGTAAAGGAACATACAGTGAACATACAGATTAATGTAAGTGTTGAACAGCAAAAACAATGAATTAACGTACTCCTCCCAGATGGTGTTAGGAGGGACCTCACGTGGTGTAGTAGTTCCCTCACAGGAGAATGGTGTTATGAGGACCTGACGTGGTGTAGTAATTCCCTCTGGAGAATGATGTTATATGAGGGGCCTCACGTAGTGTAGTAGTTCCCTCCCAGATGGTGTTAGGAGGGACCTCACGTGGTGTAGTAATTCCCTCCCAGATGGTGTTAGGAGGGACCTCACGTGGTGTAGTAGTTCCCTCACAGATGGTGTTATGAGGGGCCTCACGTGGTGTAGTAAATTCCTCACAGATGATGTTATGAGGGGCCTCACGTGGTGTAGTAATTCCCTCACAGATGGTGTTATGAGGGGCCTCACATGGTGTAGTAATTCCCTCACAGATGGTGTTATGAGGGGCCTCACGTGGTGTAGTAATTCCCTCACAGATGGTGTTATGAGGGGCCTCACGTGGTGTAGTAACTCCTTCACATATGATGTTATGAGGGGCCTGACGTGGTGTAGTAATTCCCTCATAGATGGTGTTATATGAGTGAGGTGTGGTCCCAGGCCTTCCTATCGTAGACGGATTAACACATCGCTGGTTGTTGGGTCTCACGGGCCGCTATCACTGGGTACCTGGGACCTCACTGTGTGAAGGTCAACCCGGGTACGACTGTTACTGTTGAGTTGTTCTCACTGACTTAAGCACCGTTCACCACTGTTCACCTCTGTTTAACACTGGTTCCATTCCTTTCCTAAATGAAACAGCAACTTCTGGCGAGAACATGTTGATATTCCGGTGGGGAGGAGGGTTCAGGGGAGGGGGCTGGTATGGGCCAACACAACAGTTGACCTGGCTGCTCCGAGAGGAGCGCCAGGCACGTCTCGACCCTTCGGTGGTCAAGGATGTAGTGTGTGTGTGTGTGTGTGTGTGCATATATGGGTGTGTATTTTCCCTGGTCTGCAATGCCTCTCTCGTACCTAAATGGTAGTAAACAGATAATGGTTTTGTCTACTGTTTACTATTATTTGTATGCTGGAGTTGTCTATATACGTTGTTTATATACCTGTACGTCCTTTGCATTAACAAAACAACAACAACAAAGACAACATTTAGGAATTTTAAACAATGAAAACAAAAATAAATAAAATAAAAAATAAAATCCATAAACAATCCAGACAAAAACAAAAATATTAAACTAAAGACAACAAAACAAAAGTCTTCCAGATAAAATTTATAAAAACCTAACCTAAAGATAGAGTCAGGGGCATCACCTTACCTGTACCCCAAGCAATAAAGAGGGGAGATGAGGGGAAGAAAGAGAGGGGAGAAGAGGGGAAGAAAGAGAAGGGACGAAACAGGGAGGAAAGGGCAATCAAAAGGAGAAATATTGGAATGGAGGGAAGGAACGATATGGTAGAGGGGAGGAGAAGGGAGGAGAGGGGAGGGGAAAAAGGTTGAGGTATACTTACAGAGAGAGAGAGAGAGGTCATTACTTTGAAACCCGGGATTATTTGTTCTCTTCTTCCAGGTCATAAAGAGACGGCGTTATATGGGCCGGTCATCTGGAATCTCTCTCTCCAACACACACGCACGCACACACACGCACACGCACACGCACACACACGCACACGCACACGCACACACACACGCACACGCACACACAGTTTCCCTTTTACATAAACTCACTTTATCAACACTAAAACAATGTGTTATATTTCCTGACATCTTGTACTGTATATACTTATTAGTGTGACATTACGATACCTTTGAGGGGAGGGAGGGAGGAGGAGGGAGAGCAGGGGAGGGCAGGGGAGGAGAGGGAGGCGGGAGGTGAGGAGGAGAGGAGAGAGAGAAGGTGGTGAGGGAGAAAATGAAAGGAAAGTACGTGAGAGGGAAAGGAAAGGTGGGGTGAGAGGGAGAGAGGGAAAAAAGGAGGATAAGAGAGGAAATGGGAGAAGAAGGAGGAGGAAGAGTACGAGAAGGAGTAAAGGGGAAAGAGTAAGTGGAAGGAAAGAGGAGGAAAGACAGACAGACAGACACGAAAATATTAGATCAATAAAATCAATAAATTACAATAAGAAATAATAGTCAATAAAATATATTCCCCCAACCCCCCTCCAACCCCAACCTCCCTACCCCCATCCCCTCCACTAACCTCCTCCACCCATCCCCTCCACCCCAACCTCCTACCCCACTCCCTCCACCCCAACCTCCACCCCAACCTCCCTCACCCCAGCCTCCTCCACCCATCCCCTCCACCCCCTCTACCCCATCCCCCTCCACCCCCAACCTCTGCCCCCATCCCCCTCCACCCCAACCTCCCTACCCCATCCCCCCTCACCCCAACCTCCTCCCCATCCCCCTCCACCCCAACCTCCCTACCCCTCCCTCACCCCAACCTCCCTACACCCATCCCCCTCACCCCAACCTCCCACCCCATCCCTCACCCAACCTCCCTACACCCATCCTTCCACCCATCCCCTCCACCCCAACCTCCTACCCACCATCCCCCTCCACCCCAACCTCCTACCCCCATCCCTCCACCCCAACCTCCTCCCTCACCCATCCCCTCCCCCACCCCCAACCTCCCTACCCCCATCCCCTCACCCAACCTCCCTACCCCATCCCCTCCACCCCCACCTCCCATCCACCCTCCCACCCAACCTCCACCCATCCCCTCCACCCCAACCTCCCTACCCCATCCCCCTCCCCCCCAACCTCCCTACCCCATCCCCCCTCACCCCCAACCTCCCTCCCCCATCCCCCCTTCACCCCAACCTCCCTACACCCATCTCCCTCCACCCCAACCTCCCTACACCCACTCCCCTCCACCATCCCTCACCCCAACCTCCTCACCCATCCCCTCCACCCCAACCTCAACTCCATCCACCTCACCCCAACCTCCCTACACCCATCCCCCTCCACCCCAACCTCCTACCCCATCCCTCCACCCCAACCTCCCATCCCCCTCCACCCCAACCTCCCTACCCCATCCCCCTCCACCCCAACCTCCTACCCCCATCCCCTCCACCCCAACCTCCACCCATCCCCCCCCCCAATATTTACACTTATTTCTTAACACCCAAAGAGTACACCACCAGCTCCTCCTCTTCCTCCTCCTCCAAACAGTCACATATACTCATTAGATACGCCTTATCTCCCTCTGCGTATAACCACAGAGACAATTCACCGTCTCCCCATTGTGTCGTCAACTAATTGCGTATTAATGGTCTCGTTACAAATGGCTACCTTCAGCGTAAAACTTAACCTAACTAACTACCTTTAACTACCCCTGTAACCCCTGGTCTTAACTACGCCTCGAGTGTCATTATATTTTATTGGTGGCTGTTACGTAGTTAAGTAAGGATGAGGTCGTTGGGTAGTTTGTAATTTTTCCATTTGGTTTCTGGAAGTTTTAGTTTGGGAAAGTAAGGAATTAATTATTGTTTTTTTGAGAAGGGGGATTTTTTTTGGGGGGGAGGAGAGGGAAGGTGGAGGGAGGGGGGTGAGGGGAGTGAGGGGTGAGGGGAGGGGGGTGAGGGGAGGGGGGTTGAGGGGGGTTTATTGGGTATTTTCTGGAGGGAATTTTCTTGATTTTTTCCTGGGGGTTTAATTAGTCTTTACAGAATTTTATTGTTAGTTTTCAGGTTTTTGTTGGAATTTTAAATTAATTCTTCGTAGATTTGTTTTAGTCGTAAAATCATAAAGAGAGAGAGAGAGAGAGAGAGAGAGAGAGAGAGAGAGAGAGAGAGATTAATGAACCCCGAAAGACAAATGTAGTGAGTAATGGACAAGTTGATTTGGGGGTCGACCTGGGTCCCATTAGGTCAGGTCAGGTCACCCCTCTTTATGTGTTTTTGTTTCCACCCCTTCCTCTCCTCGTTCCCCTCTTCCTCTTCCTCCTCTTCCTCGTCTTCTTCTTCCTCTTCTTCCTCTTCCTCTTCTTCCTCCTCCTCCTCCATTTCTTCTTCCTAATCCACTCTCTTTACTCTTCATCTTCCTACTCCTCCTCTGCCCCTTCTCCTACTCCCACTCTCTACCTTTTCATCTTCCTCCTCCTCCACCCTTTCTATGCCTAGTCCTCTTCCTTCACCTAATCCTCTTCCTCTTCGTCTTTTCCCTGCCAGTGTATTTTCTTTCTCCTGGTTTAATATTTAATGGTGCAGCGTGAAGTAGAATGGTCGGTGTAAATACTGGATGAAGAAGACTGACCATTACCACCTGCTGAACACCTCACCTGGGTGTTGAGAGAGAGAGAGAGAGAGAGAGATAACAGAGAAAGAGAGAAAAACAAAAAGAATAAGACCTAGGAAAAGGGAAAGGGTTAAAGAAAAGAGAGAAAGAAGGAAGAGAGAGAGAGAGAGAGAGAGAGAGAGAGAGAGAGAGAGAGAGCATACCATATATTTCTAAAGTCATAGTATCTCTTTTACAATTTTTCTTCTTTTTGTGGGAAGAAAAGGAAGGAGGGAAAAGGGAAGGGGAGGTAGGGGAGGGTAGGGGAGAAGTAGCAAAACCACGAGTCTTTGAGAAAAACAAAGAAAAAACAAAACAAAAACACAACCAAGTCTTTCCATTAATGTACAACCTTTTCCACACACACACACACACACAGAGCGACCCTCCCCCTGATCACGAATCACACCCGGTGCCAGCAGTGTCACCCCTTAGGCACTGAACAAAAAAAAAAATGGAAACCAGATTTACAAAGGTTCTTCCTCGCTACAGAAAATGGAGGAAGAAAACGGGGTTACAGTTCACCACTTCCAGTCCCATTCTCTCTTCAGTGTTAATGTTCATGATACTCCCCCCAAGCCTTGAAACTTGTGGGTGTTAATGTAAGTTTCCTCCGGTGTTTCCCTTGAAGATAAATAAAGAAATAAAACTAGACCTTAAAACAGGTTACAGAAACTTAGTACCTGGGATAATTAACAACTAAATACATAGGAGACACCCCACGCCACCCCACCACACCCCACCCCAACCCACGCCACCACACCCCACCACACCACACCCCACCCCACCCCTGCAACCCCACCCCACCCCACCCCAACCCACGCCACCACACCACACCCCACCCCACCCCAACCCACGCCACCACACCACACCCCCACACCACACCCCACCCCAACCCACGCCACCCCACCCCACCACACCCCACCCCACCACACCCCACCCCATCCCACCCCACCCCACCCCACCCCACCCCACCCCAACCCACGCCACCACACCCCACCCCACCCCACCACACCCCCACCCCACCACACCCCACCCCAAACGCACCCCCACCACACCACACCCCAACCCACCCCACCACACCACACCCCAACCCACGCCACCCCACCACACCACACCCACCCCCAACCCACGCCACCACACCCCACCCCACCCCACCCCACACCCCACCCCCAACCCACGCCACCACACCACACCCCACCCCACCCCAACCCACGCCACCCCACCACACCACACCACACCCCACCCCAACCCACGCCACCACACCACCCCAACCCACGCCACCACACCCCACCCCCAACCCACGCCACCAATAATTCCACCCCCAACCCACGCCAACACCACACCCCACCCACCACACCACACCCCACCCCAACCCACGCTACTCACACTCCACCCCACCCCCACCCCACCCCCAACTCCACGCCACTACAATTCTACCTCACCCCCAGCACCACACCACACTTTACCCCCCACACCCACTATGTTTTTAATAATTTTAGTTTTTATTTATTTTTATTTACCTACACGCTCACAGAAACCATTTTTTCCCTCCACATATGAAAACAAAACAGTAAATAAGGCTGACCACTGTAACACATGTCTGGTATAAATATGAATGGACCAATATCTCATAATGCATATGCAAATGGTCTTCGAGAAATACTACTTGTTACAGAAAGATAAATGGAACCACAAATTCAAAGCACTACCACCTGTACCTGTGGAGACACACACACACACACACATACAGTCACTCCTCGCAGGTGTGTGTGAATGTAACTTACAACTTATGTACAACAGAGAGACGACCTCACCACACACATACACACACGCACACAAACACACACTAGCAAGGCACAAACCTAACCTAACCCAACCAAACCAAACCTAACCTAACCTCACCAAACCTAACCTAACCTACATACACTTCAACACGAAAACTCAGACTTGCGAGTTATAAGTATTTGTGAGGGAAATCAATTATCAGTTATCATCTTCAGGCAGTGATTGAAGGTTGAAGCCAGTGAGTGATGCCTGTATAATTACCTTACCTTATATTTATAATGTCTAGCCATGAATAATACACACATGTATGTATATTTTGAAAATTGTTAAGTGTATTGGTTGATGTATACACGAGCTGTATTGTGTGTTGGTTGTGATCTGAGGTGAAATGTGTAGTACGAGAGAGAGAGAGAGAGAGAGAGAGAGACTATCCACCAATGATAACAGGTTTTTCCGGCTCATGTATAATAGAAAAACAAAATCGATAACAAATAAGTGTTCCCCTCTGCCACCTCTCCCCTTCCTGTCCCTTCTCCCCTTTCCCATCACTTTTCCGTTCCTCTTCACTCTCTCTCTTCCCTTCGAATCACCCCCCACCCCCCTTGATTCCACATCTTCTCTCCCATAACTCTTCTATCTACCTACCCCAACCCCTCCCTCTTTCCCTCCCTATTCCACATTTACCCTCTCCCACATTTCGGTCTCCTACCATATCTCTCTCCCTCTCCCTTCCACTTCACCTCACTTGTCACCAATCCTCACACCTCCCTCACCTGTTCCCTCTTACCCATCCCATTCCTCTTCCTTTCCATCTCTTCTCTCCTTTCCCCTGTTCTCGTATCTCTCTCCCACCACAAATCTCCTCCCCATCCCACCCCCACTCTCCCCCCCCAAGCCACACCACACCCTCCCACTAAACATTTTCACCTGTCTCTCTACCTTCTCCCCACCCCAACTCTCCCCTTCTCCATATCCTCCCCAAACATATACCTGTTACCCTTCCGACCCACTAACTCCCCATCCCACTATCCCTTCTCTTCCTCCCCACACCATAGTCCCTCTCATTCCTCCTCACCCCACTCTCCTATTTATCCTCCCCGACCTCACACCTGTCACCCATTCAACCCATTACCTCCCCAACCTAGTCTCCCTCCTCTCCCTCCCCATTCTCACCCCACCTTATACTCCCCAGGAAAGAGACGAGCTGTCGATTCCAATCCATAGCAGGGGTGGGGAGGCTGGAGAGACTGGGGAGGCTAAGGGAGGCTGGGGAGGGGGGGAGAAAAGAACGTCCTCATGTAAAACAGACAGGGGGAGACCCAGTGGTTGTCCCTGTTTTATGCTCAGCCAATAAAACACGGCGCCGGAATACATGTTTTACTGATGAAATGAATTCTAAACTAACGACCGAGGAGAGACAACGCATTCGAAGGGTGTGTGTGTGTGTGTGTGTGTGTGTGTGTGTGTGTGTGTGTTCATGAGTGGTGTGTTCATACTATCATACACTTCCACTAACGTAACATATATGAATAATCTGTACCTCCGCCCTGTGTATGGAGATGAGGGTTTGTATACACAGCTTCCTCCACTGTGTTTAGTGCGTTCTTCTTCGTGTTAGTTTTGAATTATGTGCCATTTCTATGTATGTTTGCTTGACTGTGCCTTGTTTGAATGAGCGCAACTGTCTGTGTGTGTGTGTGTGTATGTGTGTGTGTGTGTGTGTGTGTGTGTGTGTGTGTGTGTACTGTATGTCTTAAAACACAAAACATTTACTCAATTACTCAACATGGAAAAGTGGATGGATGAGGAATGAACACACATACTTCAAACCCTAAGGACATGTGTTCGAATCCCTCCCCCTCTCCCTCTCCCCTCCCCTCCCCTTCCCTTCCCTTCCCTCAACATCTCAGCTTAAAGACGTTTTACAATAGTTAACAGAATTCCTCCCTATCTAACTACCCAACCACTCACTACATAGTAACAATCCTCCATCGTTTACGTCTGGTGTAGTATGATAATTAATATATATATATATCCGACAGGTAAATGAATGGATGTCATTTCCTGTTCCATTAAGGTAAATTCTCAGGTGACGTTTAGTGAGGCAGCTGCGAGTACTGACAACACTCCACAACACGGTACAGTACATCATTATGTAAACGACTTCATTATCATCGCTTATTCTTCAACATAAAACATATATTAATTCTCGTATTTTTACAGATGAATTATATATTGCGAATTCACTACCGGTTTTTTTTTTATCTGGTAACAAAGAACATTTTAGAAGATTATAGCCTCTTATCGATCTTCCTGGACATAAAGTAAAGATCCTCGATAAACACACGCAATAAAGTAGAAATTTTCGGCAGTTATGAGGTCAACCCCATTTATAATCAGTACAGAGTTTGGAGTTTACAGCGCCATCTAGAGCTCTGATACGGTTGTCCACACTCTGTTTACTGTCACAACAAGAACTCTATATGAAATAAGAGGTGTATCAAACAAATAACTCGTAATATCTTAACTACCAAACGGGAAATAGGGCATTTATTTTAATGACCCTTAGTGTAATCCCCCGCCTGGCGTTAGTCAAGGCGTTCTTCTTCTTCTTCTTCTTCTTCTTCTTTCCTCTTCTCCTCTTATTCTTCTTGGACCTCTTCTATTTCCGACGTAAATAGTTAAATTGACATTAAATTTAATAAATAAATATATTCTACTTTCAGATGACTGCAGCCAGTACATCAACCACTAGCATCCACATTCATTTTCTAAACATTATGAATAGTGAATTAATGAACGACAGGAAATGAATAAGAAACTGACTCACAATCCTGCCCCCTGCTCCCCCCCCCCCCAAAAAAAACCCCAATATTTAATTTACATGAAAGACACAACTGACCCACATACCTAAGTTAACTTGTTTGTTGGCGATACAATTCTTGAGACACAAACACCTCACTAAGTTATTACCGTCGACCACTTCAGAAGAAATAAACGCATTCATTATACCTCGAAGAAAGTCAACAAACACCGCTGCATCCTTCATCTTCACTACAGTCACTGAAACACCTCTTACGAGATTCTTCATTTTTTTTTATTATTCACTTACCTGTTATTCATTATAAGATTCTTCAGGTAATATGAAAATTTCTACCTGTTCTCTCTCTTGTTATCATAAACTTGTAGTGAATATATCAGTTACTTGTTGTATATACCTGTAGCTTAAGAGTTAGCATTGATAACCTGAAGATTAGACACCCTAGCTTAATTCCAATGAAGTGTAGTGGGGGATGGGATTATGTAGTGGGGGATGGGATTATGTAGTGGGGGTGGGATTATGTAGTGGGGATGGGATTATGTAGTGGAGGATGGGATTATGGTGGGGGATGGGATTATGTAGTGGGGGATGGGATTATGTAGGGGATGGAATTATAGTGGGGGATGGGATTATGTAGTGGGGATGGGATTATGTAGTGGGGGTGGGATTATGGTGGGGGGATGGATGGTGAGTGGGGGAGGGATTATGAGGATATGGATTATGTAGTGATGGATTATGTAGTGGGGGATGGGATTATGTAGTGGGATATGGGATTATGTAGTGGGATATGGGATTATGTAGTGGGGATGGATTAGAGGAGGATGGGATTAGTGGAGGATGGATGTGGGGATGGATGTAGTGGGGGATGGGATTATGTAGTGGGGATGGGATTATGTAGTGGGGATGGGATTATGTGTGGGATGATTATGTGGAGGATGGGATTGGTGGTGGGGGATGGGATTATGTGATGGGATTATGTAGTGGGAGGATGGATATGTAGTGGGATATGGGATTATGTAGTGGGGGATGGGATTATGTAGTGGGGATGATTATGTAGTGGGGATGGGATTATGTAGTGGGGATGGGATTATGTAGTGGGATATGGGATTATGTAGTGGGATTATGTAGTGGGGTGGGATTATGTAGTGGGGGTGGGATTATGTAGTGGGATATGGGACTATGTAGTGGAGGATGGGATTATGTAGTGGGGATTACAACAGATTAGATATTAAATTGGGTTCCAGGCTTAATAGACATTCACCTTAACTAACCATTGAAATTGGAATCCATTACACTTGGGGGGGCCAATTACCCACCTGGGGCACCAACAGGTGTGTAGGTTTGGGGCTAATTAAGACTACGGTACACCTGGTAAGTCACCCAAACAAAACAAAACAGAAAAATAGCTGTTTAAACGAAGCTCCTTGGATATATTTTGTTTATCTTTCATATTATTATTATTATTATTTGTTTTAATTATCAAAATATTATCAATTTACGAAAAACATTAAGCAGACAGAAGGCGGACCAGTAACAACGAAGCGGTCAGAGAGAGAGAGAGAGAGAGAGAGAGAGGTAAATGGCTGACTGAACATTTTTGTATCACTTGTGAGAGATGGCGAGTGCTTGAATATTATTATTATTTATTTATTTTGAACCACCCCATAACCCTGTAACAAGGTTGGTGGTTCCCTATTGTGTAATGGTTCAGAGATAAGAAGTAAGAGCAGAGGAGGAAGAAAGGAAGGAAGGAAGGGGAAAAACTCTTGGTGGTGGTCTGCTGGGAGTGGGGGAGGGGAAAGGAGGGGAGGAGTAAGGGTAGAGTGGGAGAGGAGGGAGTTTGGGAGGGAGGGGGGGAAAACTGAAATTTGCTGGAATACTGAAAATGGGGAAAAAATGTATGAATCTTAGGGAAATTTTAGGAAAGGAAGATCAGAATAAGTAAATAAGTAAAGAAATAAATAAGTAAGTAAATAAGTAAAGGGGTCATAATGAGCTAATTAAACTGATGACTGAAGACCCTAAATTAAGCTACTTGGGTTAGGTTAGGTAAGGTAAGGTTAGGTTGGGTTCAGGGACATTAATCTAAAGGTGAAATTAAAATTACCTGGAGTTGGTCTAATCCCCACTTAACCCACGTAATAAAACAATTACTTTGACAGGTACTAAAAAATAAATAAAATTAAATACAAAAATAATTTACCCTCAAAATATAGTCGAGTTTGTGCGTCAATAAGATGAAAGGAAACTACTACTGTATAAACGACCTTAAAACAGTAGGTCATTAAGTGGTTTATAGGTCTGAGAAAGGACACTATACCATATTTGAGGACGGGGGGTGAGGGGGCGTGATGGGAGGTGGTGGGGAGTAGGGGGATGGTGGGGAGGGGGGCGTAGAGTGAGGGAGAATAGGGGTGGAGTTGGGAGGGGGGAGTGGTGGGGAGGTGGAGTGGAGTTAGGTGACCGTGGAGGAGGAAGGGGGGGGGGGTCGCGTGTGTGTTTGATAATGACGGTTAACGACCCAATTGGGGATCTCCTATGACATGATTACAGTCAGGGTATAATAGGGACGACCCGTTTAAAATAAAAGGCTTTTGTGTCATGCAGTCACCAATTGGGTTAAACGAGGCATTGTTTTCTTTGGTTGTTGTTGTTGTTGTTGTTGCTATTGTTGTTGTTATTGTTGCTATTGATGCTGTTGTTGTTGTTGTTGTTGTTGTTGATGCTGTTTTTTGTTTTTGTTTTTACTGATGCTGTTGTTGTTGTTGTTGTTGTTATTGATGCTGTTGTTTTTGTTGTTGTTGTTGTTTTGTGTTGTTATCCTCTCGTTTACTGACAAGGTGAAAGATGATTGGTTGAAAAGTTTGCTTAACTAGACAACACCTGATTGGTTGAAACGTTTGATTGGGGTTTGGCATCGTACTCGAGGCGTCAAACATCGTACTCAAGGCATTTAACATAGTACTCGAGGCGTCAAACATCGTACTCAAATGAGTCCAAAAAGATAAGGCAAGGATTAGGTAAACCCAGAGCGTGAGTTATCAATTTGTCATACAGGTAAAGGTCGCCGTAATTAGACGGTGTATACCTGAGTGAAGTAGAGCTTATTAGTATTACCTCCCGGGCACTGTGGGACGCGGGAGGGAGGGAGGGAGGAGAAGGAAGGAAGGAAGGAAGGAAGGAAGGAAGGAAGGAAGGAAGGAAGGAAGGAAGGAAGGTAGGTATATCTGTATGTTCTACCCACCTGAAACTAAATTTACAAACCACACACAATATAGGTCAGTTCGTGAGTCAATTAGTCAGACAATCGAGTGAGTGAGTGAGTGAGTGAGTGAGTTATTATATTTTACTAAATCATAAATACAACACGTCATCATTCTTGCATCTGGTATGAATATTGATTATAATGATTTAATGTTTCCCAAATATCTAAAGTGCTAATGGAGGTATGTGTTTTATTACCGCCTTTGTTCTTTTATTTATATAGAATGATGTTTATACTGTATATATATATAGCCAGAGAGAGAGAGAGAGAGAATTTAAGATAAGTACATGGAAAAGGACAGACAGACAGACAGACAGACAGAGACTAAGAATCACAATATAAAATGCTGTGATTGTTGACAGCTTGCCTCCACCATCCCTACCCTACCCCTCCTTCCCCCCTCCACTGGTTGATACATCACCACCATCACCTCCTCTTCCTCTTCCCCCTCCTCCTGGACATATGATGTGCTCTCCTCTGCCTTGATAGATGTAGTTTAGCGCCTCGACCGAGATTTTCACCATTTAATGCACCCGAGTTCACATCTACACCCCCACCACCTCCCCACCTCCCCTCCTTACCCCACCTCCCTTCTTACACCAGGGATAAGAAAGACCAAACCCACATATGAGTGCTTGAGATGCATACAATATTAGTCCTTATATCCGTATTACCATAAGGGTCAAATTCACGACTCTTTCTAGTCTCTATATGTTGGTCTTGTCTGTTCTCATACATTACGATGACAAATTCTCCCGCGTTTTAACCACAGAAAACTCTCGGCGTCTTCCTCTGTATTTCTTCTTCATTCTTCCCCCCATTCCCCCTTTCTTTCCCTCCCTCTCTCCCCCTCCTCCTTCTCCCCACCCCTCCTTCCCCCCCCTCCCCCCAATCCTCCCAGTTTCCCTAAAAATTGTTGGGGATTTGGACAGCACAGATTCTTCTCAATAATTGATTTATGTCGTTCCGATATCAATCTATTGTGTTGCCTCTGATAAGAAATTACTCAAGTGACAGGGATGAATTACTCCCCGGCCTGATGTTGTGGGAGGGAGGGTGTGGGAGAGAGGGTGTGGGTGTGGGGGGTGTTGGGGGGGTGTGGGTGTGTGGGTGGAGGAGGAGGAAGAAGAAGAGGAGGAAAAGGAAGAGCAGAAAGAAAGTAGAGGTAGAAAATTAGAAAAAGGTGCGTGTGAGAGAGAAAGGGTGGGTGTGTGTAAGTATTGATGACAGTAATGATGATGATGTGTGTGTGTGTGTACTAGGGAGTCAATAGACATTAAAACCCAACCTAACCTCCATACCTACAATACCCTTAAATAGATAAACCAAGATATTGTAAAAAAAACAATATATCAAATAACAACAACAACAACAACAAAATTATTTACATTACTCAACCAACTCCGAAAAAAAAGTAAAAATAAAAAATAAATCCCAGTCACCATATCACCAAGGGACTCCCCCCTAGAAGGATGCCGGCCCGCTACCCTGCCACCCCCGGAGGAAGGAAAAAAAAAACACTATCGAAGGACTTAGCCACGACAAAGGACTACGCTCGCAGGATTTAATTGGATTTTGATTCGGTGAGTGATTGGGAGAAGAGGTGGTGTTTATCGGGAAGTGTCCATTAAGGTGGGGTGATGAGGGGGAGAGGAAGGTGGGGTGATGGGGGGGGAGAGGAAGGTGGAATTGAGCATGGGGGAGAGGAAGGTGGGTGGTGGGGGAGAGGAGAGGTGGAGATTGATCAGAGAGAAGATTGGGGTGATCAGGAAGATTGGGGGTGATCCAGGGAGGAAGAGGTGGGAGTGATCTGGGGAGAGGAAGGTGGGGTGATCTGGAGGAGAGGAAGGTGGGGTGATGTGAGGGAGAGGAAGGTGGGGTGATCGGGGGGAAGGAGGTGGGGTGATGAGGGGGAGAGGAAGGTGGGGTGATCAGGGGGGAGAGGAAGGTGGGGTGATCAGGAGAAAAGATTGCGGTGATCAGGAGAGGAAGGTGGGGTGAGCATGAGAGAGGAAGGTGGATTTGGTGAGCATGGGAGAGGAGGTGGTGATCGGGGAGAGGAAGGTGGGGTGATCAGGGGAGAAAGAAGATGGTTGGCTTTTGCCGTTGTCGTCGACGATTCTGTGTGGTGGTGGTGGGCATGAAGGTGAGACAAAAGAAAAAAAACGAAAACAAAATAATATAAGTATCATGTAACTAAACAAAAACGAACTCATAAAACAAAATCAAAATTCATCTACACATAAAAAAAAGGTACAAAAATTTTCACCTTTTCTTTCAAAACAGCCAACTTGTTTTTTACCCCCCCCCCTCAGACGTCGTGTTTGTCAGTCAGTTTGCTTTTTTTAACATGTGAAGGAGAATTTTTTTTTAGTGTGGCACCCAAGTTTGGTCATCTATTTCGTCTACCAACAGAGAGAGAGAGAGAGAGAGAGAGAGCAGTGTACTATGTAGTGTATGCGTGTGTGTGTGTGTGTGTGTGTGTGTGTGTGTGTGTCTGGTAAAAACGTCCTTTAGAGAGATATCAAAGTAATAATATATTAAAACATACTTATTCAAATCACAAGTGGGAAGGAAAGACTGATTATATGGAGTCTTATTGATGGTAGAATGAAGTCTTATTTTCTTTTGACATTTATTATTATTATTATTATTATTATTATTATTATTATTATTATTATTATTATTATTATTATTATTATTATTATTATTATTATTATCTTATTTATGTGTCCTTTTTTCCTCCTTCCTCTTTCTTCTTTTTCTTTTCCTTCGTGACCCCAACAACTCCTTCCTTCCTTCCTTCCTTCCTTCTCATCACACAAGCTGATATACTATTACTGTCTTCCCTCCCGTTCCCCCTCCTCTTCCTTCCTTCACCATCATCTTCCTCATCTTCCTTCCGCCTCCCCTTCCTTCCCTCACCCCTCTTCCTCCATCACTATCTTACCCATCACCACCACCACCACTACCTCTCTCCCCCTCTTCCTCCACCATCGTCATCACCACCACCACTCCTTACCCTTTCCACTATCGTCATTACTCCATCACTCCTCCTCCACCACTCCTTACCTTCCATCTCCTCCACACCACCACCATCACTCCACACCACCACCATCACTCCACACCACCACCATCACTCCACACCACCACCATCACTCCACATCACCACCATCCTCCACCTACCACCATCACCCCACACCACCACCATCCTCCACACCACCACCATCCTCCTACCACCAGCCCACACCACCACCATCACCCCACACACCTACCGTCCTCCACACCACCACCATCACCCCACACCACCACCATCACTCCACACCACCACCATCACTCCACACCACCACCATCACCCCACACCACCACCATCACTCCACATCACCACCACCAACACAGCGACCTAACCTAACCTGGACCGTCCTGAAACAACCATTACCGTCTAGATTAATGGTCAAGCGGCATTAGTCGTTACCACACTCGTTTCTCAGCGTCCCCTCCCTCTCCTCCTCCTCCTCTTCCCCTTCCTCCTCTTCCCCGTTTATTTTCGTCTTTGGAAGGTCCTCTTGTGTCTATTTATCTCTTCATTTATTCATATTTTATCATTATTCATTATTTATATCGATATCAAATTCCATCCAGTTAATATCACGTGGCTTTTATGATTGTTTATACCCATCGTTGTCATGGTTACTGGTTTGTTTACGTTGTGTTCGTCTCGGGGTTTATTTAGGATCATTAGATTGAATCAAACGGACGGAAATATACTCTCTCTTTGAGTCATCCATGAACTCTTAAAAGTCTAATTTATGTATTTATTTATTTATTTATTTACCTAATTTTTTTTTTTTGGGGGGGGGAGAGGTTAGGTCACGAGACTCTGTAAACACAAACATCAAGGGACTCTGTAAACACAAACATCAAGGGACTCTGTAAACACAAACATCAAGGGACTCTGTAAACACAAACATCAAGGGACTCTGTAAACACAAACATCAAGGGACTCTGTAAATACAAACATCAAGGACTCATAAAACAAACATCAAGGGACTCTATAAACACAAACATCAAGGGACTCTGTAAACACAAACATCAAGGGACTCTATAAACACAAACATCAAGGGACTCTGTAAACACAAACATCAAGGGACTCTGTAAACACAAACATCAAGGGACTCTGTAAACACAAACATCAAGGGACTCTATAATCTTGGCTAGTTCTCTTAAGGTCCGTACTATTGCTATTAAATCCTAACATTACATAATAGCAAATAGTAACAGTATGTACCAGCATGTACTAGTCAATAACGATGTAATGCTGTGTGCTATTTAAATCCTACTAGCTATTACTTTTATGCTATTAACTGAGAGGACAGTTTGAGGAGGAGGGTTGCAAGTATTTGTTTGTAGAGTAGGGTACAAAAAAAATGAGATTTGTTTGTAGTTGCAAAATGTATTTGTTTGGTCGGGGCGATGAGATGTTTGTGTGTTTGGAGTTTTATGATTTACTGTAATGGGCGTAGACACATACACACACACACACACACACACACACACACACACACACACACACACACACACACACACACACACACACACACACACACACACACACACACACACACACACACACACACACACACACACTAAGTCGTTCATAAGTATCATTATCTCATACGTTTATACTATAATGGTTAGCTTAGGTTAGCTTTGGTTAGGTTAGGTTAGGTTAGTTTTTTTTTAGTTTGGGTTATGTGAAGTTATCTTTGGTTAGGTTAGCTTAAGTTATTTTTGGTTAAGTTCGATTAGATTAGGTTGATTTTGATTAGATTAGCAGTAGGTTAGGTTAGGTTAGGTTAAGTTGTCTTATTAGATTAGGTTAAATTAGGGTAGTTAATCTTAAGGTGAAATAAACTCGGTGTAAGGGATTTATCTTCAGGTAACTCTAATTAGCTTGTTACACCGTGGATCAAGGGGAAATATTTACATACACCCTCATTAAACATAATTAAAGGGGGTCATGCAAAATTCCCACTCACCCCACTCCAAAAAAAACATTTCCCACTCACCCCACTCCAAAAAAAACATTTCCCACTCACCCCACTCCAAAAAAAACATTTCCCACTCACCCCACTCCAAAAAAATCCCACTCACCCCCCCCCCTCCCAAAAATAAAATACATTGCAATTTACTCTAAATCTAACTTCCTTAGTTTTTATATAAATACTATGAAAATCACACCTATTATAATATATAAACACAAAAGAAACAAACTTTAGAGAAGACTTCACTGTGGGAGGTGGGGAGGTGGAGGTGGAGGCAGAAGGGTGAGGGTGAGTAGGGAGAAATGGGAGGTACATCACATCCCTCCTACTCTATAAAAAAAATGGTTGTTATTTATTCCAGTTTAAGTTAGGGAGATGAATGACCAGTGGGGAGAGCTTGTATCCTTTTATCAGGTGGCAATATTTATAGTGGAGGTATAATTGTGCCTATCTGCTGTTTTATCAGGTGGCAATATTTATAGTGGAGGTATAATTGTGCCTATCTGCTGTTGGCTCCCTTGGTAACAGTGAACTAGAGGGAGGGGGGTGAGGGAGGGAGGGAGGGAGGGAAGAAAGGGTGAGAGAAGGAAGAGTGAGTAGGAGGGGTAGGGTGGAAGGGAGTGAGGAACGGAAGGGTGGAAAGTGATGAAGGAGGGAAGGAAGGGTGGGAGGGAGGGAGGATAGGTGAGGAAGGAAGGGAAGGAAGGAAGGAAGGGTGAGAGAAGGAAGAGGAGGGGAGGGGTAGGGGTGGGAAGGGAGGAGAGAAGGAATGGTGGAAGGAGGAGGAAGGGAAGGTGGAAAGTGGATAAAGTGAAGGAAGGAAGGGTGGGAGGGAGGATAGGTGAGGAAGGAAGGAAGGGTGGGAGTGAGTGAGAGAAGGAGGTAGCAAGGGAGAGAGAATGAAGAGAGATGGAAGAAATGAGGACAGGGAAAGGGAAAGAAAGGAAAGAGAAGGATTAAGGGAGAGGGTGATAAGAGGAGGATAAAGACAGAAAAACAGGCGAAAAAGAAGAGAATGGACAAAATAGAATCAGGAGAGAAAGAAAAAGAAAGAGAGAGAGAGAGAGAGAGAGAGAGAGAGAGAAAACAGAAAAGAAAATCAGATGAGGGAATGAATAAAACAAATCAACCAAAAAAAGACAGAAATACAGAGATAATACAGAGATAATACAAAAATAAAAAGAGAAACAACAAAAACTAAAGAGTAAAATAGAGAAATAAAAATAAAATAAAAATAAAAGAAATACGGCTAAAATAAAATGAAAAAAAAAGAGTAAGGGGAGTAAATTGAGAGAGAGAGAGAGAGAGAGAGAGAGAGAGAGAGAGAGAGAGAGAGAGAGAGAGAGAGAGAGAAACACGACTCGCTGTAAAATAAGTTAATATGTATTTCCCCTCCACAGATCAGAATGAACTAAGCTGTTAAATGACTCTCATATATCTAACAATTTTTTTTACAACAGAGAAAAAAGAAAGATTGAGTTTATAGCAATTTTATTTGTAGTCTAATTCCAAAATACATAAGAGGTGGTTTTTTTTTATGAATGAGTTTAGTTTGTGTGTATTTTTTAGTTATTATTATTATTATTATTGTTATTATTAGTTTTAGTTTTCATATTGTTTAGTCATTATAATGTTGACCCTTATTATTACTCCCTCTCTCTCCCCACCTCTCCCCACGTTCCCTCCTCTCGCAACGTTCCTCCCTCCCCCACCTACCCTCCTGCCACTTTTTCTCCCTGCCCTTCCTCTTCCCTCCTCCCACCTCCTCACCCCTACCCCTGCCCTCCTCCTCCCCCCCTCCCTCTGCTCCTCAACTTCCCCAAAACACAAAAATTTTCTTGCAATCGTGAGGAAAACAATTGAATTTCTCTCCCTCGTCCCCAGGCCTCTGTCACGTCCATCAGAGGAGCCTCCTGTCCAGCTGTCCATTCTCCCAGTTGTCCTTAGGGAGGCTACCGCTTGTCCCTCTCCTCATCCTCTTCTTCCTCTGATTCCTCTTCGTCTGCTTCCGCTTCGTTTGATTCTTCTTCGTTTTCTTCATCATAGGCTTTTTCTTCTTCTTTGTCCTCGTCTTTTTACTCCTTCTCCCCTTTTTCTTTTTCCTCCTCTTCGTCTTATTCCTCTTCGTCTGCTTCCCCCATCGTCATCCTTAACCTACCCCTCTTCCTACCTCTTGTCCAACTGTCCTTAGAGAGGCGACCGCTTGTCCTCCTCCTCCTCTTCCTCGTCTTCACCCTCTTCATTTTCTTCTTGCTTCCCCCCTTCGTTTCCTCCTTCTCCTCTTCCTCCTCACAATCGTTTCTCCATCTATACCATTACGTCACGGACTCAACCAAAGTAACACACCTGGTCTAAGTAACACACCTGGTCTAAGTAACACACTTGGTCTAAATAACACACCTGGTCTGCGTAACACACCTGGTCTACGTAACACACCTGGTCTACTTAACACACCTGGTCTAAGTAACACACCAGGAAGTAACAAACCTGGTCTAAGTAACACACCTGGTCTAAGTAACACACTTGGTCTAAATAACACACCTGGTCTCAGTAACACCCCTGGTCTACGTAACAGGTACCAACACTTATAAGATGAGTCAATTTTAAGATAATTTTTCGTTGTTCTTGGATTAAAAATTGACCTTTGAGTTTAAGGTAATATTTATATCATAAAGGCTGAAGGTTAATTACTGTTACAGGTATTTCTTTCAGGTAAGATAATGAAAACCAGGTAAAACGTTCTTAATTTCGACTACCTCCTTCCTGTCCACCAAGGGAAAGAGGTGGAAGAGGGTGTGGAAGGGTCGTGGGATGGGGGAATGGAAGGGAGATAGGTAAGGGGAGGGGGTGTTGGTGGAGGGGAAGGTATAGTGGAAAGGTGTGGGGGGCGTGATGGAAGAGGGGTGGAAGGGAGTGAACTAAGAAAGGATGGAACTGAAAGGAAGGCAAGTTGGAGAGGAGTGGTAGGAGGATAAATGGGGGGAAGGAGAGAGGAAATGGAGAGGAGGAAGGAAGGAAAGAAGGAAGGAAGGAAGGTGGGGGAGAGGAGAAGTACAGTAAGGTGGCGGCGGTGGTCAGCTAACTTCCCCCCTTGTAGCGTCGTTTTCTCCCCCGCCCGGAGGCCCCCAGAGGAACCAGCGGCCATCAGTCGGCTGTCTCGGTCCACTCTAGCCTCGTCAGTTTCCATTCCTTTTGTCTTAAATTCCAAAGCGTCTTGGGAGCTGCCCACCTCCACCAAGACGCCCGGGCTGATTGGTCTAGCACTCCACCTCCACTCTTCCTTTTCCCCTCTGTCTGCAAATAAATTTTTCCTCCTCCTATATTTTCCCCCACGTGTAACTCTCTGCTTCCAGTAACTCAACGAGAAATACATCGACAGTATGAGAACAGTATAAAAGTTCACAAAATCTTACACTGTACAAGAGACCTGAACACTTTGATGGTATATAAATAAGAAGAGTTTGTCCTAATAGGTCTGGCAGCATTTCAGGGGCGGAGTGGATACAGTACACTGTTGACTAGGTCTGAGGTACTGCTGTCAACCATCTTCATTTCCTCGACATCCATCAGAAAGGTCAGACACGAGGCTTACTAAAACATCTAAATAATAACAGACGCAGGTGAGTGTGAACCAGAGGTGTGGCCTCACTTGTATGGCCTCACAGTGTGGCCTCATGGTGTGGCCTTACTGTGGCTTCAGTGTGGTCGCACACACACACATCTATAATTAAGGCTACGCGTCCCTTGACACTTCTCGATCTTCTGGACGCTCAGTATTGACGATTATGGGAGCCACAGTGGTGTATCAGTGGCGTATAAACTGGCGTATTTAGTGGCATGCACAGTGGCGCATACAGTGGCACACACACAGTGGCATATACACAGTGGCGTTTTCCCAGGAGGACATGAAATGAATGACCTTTGACGATTCCACTGGCACCTCTCTCTCTCTCTCTCTCTCTCATGATTAATGTCTTTCTCCGTCAACATCTAAATAACTTACTAAATATCACACACACACACACACACACACACACACACACACACACACACACACACACACACACACACACACACACACACACACACACACACACACACACACTATCGCAAAATTGGTGAATCGATATTGATGAAACATGATGGGGTTGTGGAGGGTATGGGGGAGGGTGGAGGGGGGTGGGGGAGGGGAGGGGGGGAAGGGTGGAGGGGGGAAATGGAAGGTGAGAGAGGGAGGGAGAGGGAGGGAGGTTGGGGATAGAAGGGGAGAGAAGGAAGGGGGAGAGGGAGAGATGGGGATGGGGTTGAATGTTGACCAAGAAACAAAAATGTTCGCCATTATTGCAGCTCAAAGTCGAAGTTCTGGACAATGGAGACTGTATACACTGAGGAGTTACCAAGTACTATTATATTGATTACTATTACTAGCACTACTATTACGGTGGCTATTACGACTATTTCACCTATTTTGTTCACCATTTTTACAACTATTACTACTAGTACGGCTACTCCTACTGATGTTACTATTATTACTACACCCATCACTACTACTACCACTACCACTACCAGAATAACTATGCTTATATCTACCATACACTACCTTATTCTTTACCATACATTCCCACCTTCAAACAGTTACTCATATTTCCTGCCATCAAAATCCCTCTTGTTGTTGTTCAGGCAGTGTACTTTAAGACAACACCTCGCTAACAAGACCAGAAATGACAGCAACGAACGAGGAACAAGAGCGAGACAACAGCACAGTAGAGAGAGAGAAAGCTTCGGTAGGGTAAGGAGGTCGCTAGTTCGTCACAAGAGTCTAACCGACCTGAGATGTAAACAAAGAAGGGTGAGGGGCTATGTTTACAGTGGGAGTGTGGCGCCCTCACCATCACACACGGAGACAGGAGCCTTTATTGTGGTGTGGAGACGATTGATGTGGTGCTTTACCGTACACGTGAGACTGACTGTGTAAGTACCTGTGGTTTCTGAAGCAGGTTAATGAGGCAGGGACCACTCGTTTACCTCTTGTGTGTGGCTAATTAAAAAGGCCACGAAGACGATTTTTTTTTTCAGTGGGGGTTTTATTGTCTAATATTTGTCTTAAGCAATAATATAAGGTTAGGTTAGGTTAGGTTAGGCAGGGCAGTAGTTTTGACCAATAAAAACTAAGGGTCAATATTACAAAGGCTGAATTTCTCACACACATTTATGTTAAAAGAGAAACGCTTATCTTTGACAATAAAACAATAAAATAAAGTTTCATTTTACTGTGGATAAGAAATAAATAAAGTTTTAAGACAGTTTTATCTAAACTCATTGATCGTGAAAAAAAATCCTACACTACAATAGTTAGAAAAATGAATAAACTTAGAAATTATCTTGGGGATGCACATAGAAATTTGTTCTAAACTGGAAATACGAGAATTTTTCAAACTGGCTCACGTAACCAATCAGATAAGACAAGAAATCTAGAGGAAGTACAACCAGGTACTGATAGATCTTGGGAAAGTACACAACCACGGACACACACACACACACACACACACACACTAGCCGTGCCAGGCGCATATTCTCGGTACATTGCAGGTTTACGATCACTGAAGAATTATGTTACCTGAGGCCCTCTACCCAGGTATCAGTTTGATTACCTCGTGTCATTTACCATTCAAAATGTTAATTATCCCAACAAATACACCTTTTTTGGTTGATAAAAATACTAATATGGATAAGAAAGGTGATATAATAGGATAAAGATAAAGGAGACATAGGAAGGAAGATAGGATAGAAAATATAAAAAATAAAATCGTTCAGTTATCCAACATGAGCACTACCAGGGGCCCTCAGAACACCCTCGTGCATAATACTCCCAAGACAGACTTCTGGTGTTCGAGACCTTCCATATCTTAACAGTTCCATGTTCGCCCTCCTGGAGTTATGTAAATCCACAAGTGTCCCGAACCACAAGGGACCATTGGGGTATTTCTCCCTGAATGGAACTCTCCGTCTTCCTCGCGGTTCCTCTAAGGTCGACGAGAGACTGTGCTGGAATGCTGTCAGATAAGTCACGCTAGGAAGGCTTCCAGAACCCACCGGGACGTTCCAGGGGGTCGGCAGCTGTCATCGCCGCTGTTGGTCGTGGTTTATGACGCGTCCAGGGCCGTGGTTTGAGGGGCTGCTGCAGGACTGACTGCTAGAGTGGGCGTTGGTCTCTAGAAGAATGCTGGTCTGGTGGAGTGGTAGAGGAGTGGGGGGGTGAGTGGGGGAGGAGCGGGGGGAGCGGAGGGGGTGAGGGGGGGAGGGTGCGTGGAGGGGAGGGTGTATGGGGAGGTCCGGAAGGCTGGTTGACTGCTGCAAGGAATCACTCTGAGACTTAACTGCTAACTAGGATTTAGACTTTAGGCAGTTCAACAGCTGGAAGGAAATTTCGTAGTCTTGAGCACACGAAGAAACGCCTAAGAGACACAATTTGGCTCAAGAACGGTAACAAAAAAAAAATCTGGTGGTAAATTGGTCCCCTAAGACTGATAATCTACTGAAAAATACCCCAAGTCAGGTTAGATGCCCATGGTTGCCTGCTGGGGAGCTGTAGAGCAACGATAAAGCTACCAAGAAGCCAGCTGGGCCAGGTAGGTGTGGGAGGAGTTGATGTCACCGAGTACTGGAAGGTGATGGGGGAGGCTGGTGTGTAAATGGTGTTTTTGTTCGAGAAATAAGAACAGACGATAGGAGTATCTAGTAGAGAGTTGCTATAGTTAAATTTGTGTCTGGGATGTTAAGGAAATGTTGGAAATTCAGTGTGGGGTAAAAATAGAAAAAGACTGGGAGGCTGTTGGTCAAGACAGATATTGTACTGCTGGAGTCCTACCTGTAGCCGGACGGAGCCCGTCCTAAAGCCGGACGGAGCCCGTCCTGAACTGTTCAGAAGGTAGCGTTCAAAAGTAGTTAGACGGCAGAAAATGATGATACATACGGAAGTAATACAACAATGATCCGAACTGATGATGGAACAGGTAAACTGTGGGAGACAAGTGTGTGTGTTAAGGGTTTGTCTGAAGACACATACATGGGGGTACTACCTCTGGTTGGTTGTGTTCAGGAGACCCTGAACCTCAGAGAAGTCAATGAGAATCGTTCACGAAAAATTGGGATAATTTTCTCTCAACTAAGAAGATATTATGTTCTCTTACAACCCCCCTTTTATTTTTACACACACACACACACTAATATATATATATATATATATATATATATATATATATATATATATATATATATATATATATATATATATATATATATATATATATATATATTTGTCTTTAGTACCAAAATACAGCGCCAACTGACAGTCGTGGTTAGAAACTGAACAACAAGTTCTACGTCACACCACCTCACCATCCCGTGGCGCTGTTAACCATCCCATCTCTCGTCTCCTCACTGCCGCCTGCCGTCGGCCGAGCTCCGGGGGTGTCTCATCACGTCAAATTAATAATTCAACAGTTCGTACCCGGGCGAGGCTCGTCCGTGGGTTGTCATGTGACCAGGAGCCATACATAATGGGTGCGGCGAGATAGACAGTTTTTGACGCGACGCCTCGTTCATATCTCACGAGGCTGGGGATGGCGACCACTCACCCCCTCCTGCTGCTGCTGCTGCTGGGGATAGTGGTGGTGGTGGTGGGGGTGGGGATAGTGGTGGTGGTGGGGATAGTGGTGTGGGGGTGGGGACAGCAGTGGTGGGGGTGGGGGACAGTAGTGTGGGGGTGGGGACAGTAGTGGTGGTGGGGACAGTGGTGGTGGTGGTGGGGACAGTGGTGGTGGTGATAGTGGTGGTGGGGATAGTGGTGGTGGTGGGGATAGTGGTGGTGGTGGTGGGATAGTGGTGGTGGTGATGTGGTGGTGTTGTGATAGTGGTGGTGGGTAGTGGTGGTGGGGATAGTGGTGTTGGTGGTGGGGATAGTGGTGGTGGTGGGGATAGTGGTGGTGGTGGGGATAGTGGTTGTAGGTGGTGATAGTGGTGGTGATAGTGTGATAGTGGTGGTGGTGGTGTGGTGAGGATAGAGGAGGATAGTGGTGGTAGGTGAGGATAGTGGTGGTATGGTGAGGATAGTGGTGGTAGTGGTGAGGATAGTGGTGGTAGTGGTGAGGATAGTGGTGGTAGGTGGGAGGATAGGGGTGGTGGTAGGATAGGTGGTGGTAGTAGGATAGTGGTGAGTGTGGTAGTGGTGGAGGATAGTGATGGTAGTGGTGAGGATAGTGGTGGTGGTGGTGGGGAGGATAGTGGTGGGTAGTGGTGGGATGGTAGGATGGTATAGGAGGATAGTGGTGAGGATAGTGGTGGTAGTGGTGAGGATAGTGGTGTGGTGGTGAGGATAGGTAGTGGTGGGGATAGTGGTAGTGGTGAGGATAGTGGTGGTAGAGGAGACTACACCTCACTACACTGCATCTAGTGTTTAGTCACTTAGTATGTGTTTTTTTTCGGGTTTAACGAAACTATTTTAATTTTATTTTTCTACTTTTTTGGGTAAAGTTTGTATTTTTTTTCTTGCTTTTTTATACTCGAGTTCTCTTGTTTCCTTACACTTTTATGAGAGAGAGAGAGAGAGAGAGAGAGAGAGAGAGAGAGAGAGAGAGAGAGAGAGACCAGAACCATGGCCAACAAGTGCAGGTAAGGGGCCAGGAGTGGCCAACAAGTGCAGGTAAGGGGCCAGGAGTCTCTTTACACCTTTACGTGGCCGCCTCAGGTAAAACTGGGGTTGGCGTGGAGGACTGAACTATTTCCCCTCACCGCCGCCGGCAGCAGCACCCAGGACCCACCCTCAGATAAATTGGAGAGAAAGGCTTGGTGCGTCTTGACCACGATCCTCTATGCTGCACACGTATGGCACCGTCCGCCCAGCCACATCCCTGACACAGCCCTGACACAGACACACACACACACACACAGACACACACACAGACACACACACACACAGACACACACACACACTTCCTCTTTCAAAACACCAAATTCAGTTTCTTTCCACAGTATAATGGTCACCAATGCCAATGAAAAAACACACACACACATTAAGACCCTCTAACATTTCTTGTACTATTTTTTATACGGTCACTCTAAAGATTTACAGTGGTGTGTGTGTGTGTGTGGGTGTGTGTGTGTGTGTGTGTCTGGTCGGCCACGGTGAGAGCACTACTATACCAAGGAAGATCAAAGCCGAAGCCTGAGTCATCGCCCTGCATGGTTGGATGGGATCGGAATCTTTCTTATTAAGTTTGGATCCCTTCTACGTGGTGTCAGCGGACGTCGTTTTGCTTCCTTGTGTCTATGTCGAACTTTTATTTATTTATTTTATTTTTTTTTATTTTTGGGGGGTTATTTTTCTGTAAATTTTTTGACTGATGGTTATTAGTGAGTGTCGATTTCTGAAGGGGTGGTGGATGGTGGGGGTGAGGGTAGGGGTTAGTTGGGGTGGTGGTCGGGGTAGAAGTTATGAGGGTGGTGGTGGGGGTGGGGTGAGGGTAGAGGGGTTGGTTGGGGTGGTGGTGGGGTGAGAAGGGGGTTAGTTGGGGTGGTGGTCGGGGTAGTAGTTGATGAGGGTGGTGGTGGGGGTGGGGGTAGGGGTTGGTTGGGGTGGTGGTAGTGGTAATTATTATTATTTTTTAATTTTGCTGCTTACAACGGCTACTTTATTGTGCACCCCATACTCATCCTGTGAGCGGTAGCGCAAAAGGATTACAGAGGAGAGTTTACAAAGGGTCTGTAGTAACCCTCGTGGTCAGGATATTATGGCATTGAATATTACAGAGTATTTCAAATATATTCTTTGTTTAGTTCTATACATAAAGAGTAACTTATTCGCAACTGTGCGGGTACAGGAGTGTGAGGCACATTTGCGTGAGAGGTATTCAAGCACATCGTGTGTTTGGTTCTATACATGGGAACTGATATAGCTACTAAGTGCAAAAAAGTGGATACAATATTAATATGTCGGCTGATGGTGGTTAGTAGGGGTGAGGGTAATGGTAGGTGGTAGGGGTGAGGGTAATGGTGGGTGGTAGGGGTGAGGGTAATGGTAGGTGGTAGGGGTGAGGGTGATGGTGATTGGTAGTGGTGGAAGTGGTGAGCACGTTGGAAATTCTTTCTTTGAGGTGTTCGCGTCTTTGCTCTTCTTGTTGATCTCTCTCTCTCTCTCTCTCTCTCTCTCTCTCTCTCTCTCTCTCTCTCTCTCTCTCTTTCATGGGTGAAGATGGAAAAGACTTCTAGCTTCTCGGAATGTTATCCCGGATAGGCTTTACATGGGTTAGTTTTACCTCCGCGGGATAGCAAATAGCAGTACTTTAAAATCCACCATTTCACGATTGACTCTACGAACAATAATAAACGTATACTGTATATGAATATCCTATCCTATAACTAACCCATATACATACACAAATTAATCTCTAATCTACCTCCTTATATACATACAACTGCTCTACATAATATACAAACACTCATTTCATAGCCACCTTCATAACACGTAAATACTTCATCACTTTGTTTACAACGACGGTGGAAACCTCTAGCGGCGAGTGTGTGAACCTTCTCGCTGGCCCCACACGGGAACACTTTTAATTAGTTGTCAGTGAGAGAGTAAAGCCAATTGGAGCCGTAACAATATTGAATGGTTTCTGATCATTAAGAAACCCTCAAACAGTACATTTTATACGCCTAACACTCAACTGAATCTCAAGAATGGTGTTTGATGTGACCTGAAATTGAGACGGAGACTGAAATACTGACTGAATACTGTGGTCCTTAATCCAATGGTCACCTTTCCTGATTTGACTGATGGATGTTGTCTTATCGATCTTGAGGGATGTGAGACTAATTATTCTTTGTTTTATAGGAATAATTTGTACTGTGGAAATAATAATGAAGGAAATATGGTAGAATAGAAATCATAAACAGGTGTTGATTTTAATTAGTTTTACCTGCTTCCGTTACTTACAAGTCCCAGGTGAGATACTGACTTGACTGACACATTGACTAATTGATAAACTGACTGATTGACACCTAACCTTTGTCCTTAGAAATTATCGATCTATAAGTTTTCGAGGTGAGAGAACAGAAAAGAATCTCTCTCTCTCTCTCTCTCTCTCTCTCTCTCTCTCTCTCTCTCATCGTGTCATCACTTATCAATTATTGTTCATCATTGTTCCTTTATTGGTGATGCTGAGTGTGCGTCCTGCCGTGTCTGTGTGTGTGTGTGTGTGTGTGTGTGTGTGTGCGTCCTGCCGTGTGTGTGTCTATTGGTATGCCGAGAGGGAGAGACAAGAGGGAAGGGGGGGGATGTGTCAGGGAATTCACTGATTACTGAATTGGGTGACATTTACGTGGTGGACAAGGGAATAGTGGCTAACTGACATGAACCTCCCTCCCTGTCCCCCTCCCTCCCTTCCCTACCTCTCCCTCCCTTTGTTTTTTCCTCCCTATCACTAAAGCACCCTAATTCTTAAGCATTCTGGACCATACAAACAACAAACACCAAAAACCCTATTTAAAAAAAAACACTACCATAAAACACGAACAAAATAAACTGATAAAAAAACCACTAATAAACAAAATAAAAATCCAACACGACATCTTGGTATATATAAAAGGACATTGGGGTTTTTTATCTTCTTCTTCTTCCTCGGGTCTTCCTCTTCATCATCCTCCTCCTCCTCCTCCTCCACCCCAGCATCACGTTCGCTGAATAGACTAAAACCAGACAAGAAATAGCCTCCCGTCCGAGCCTCCTAAGACGCTACCAGCTTTGGAAATTAGGCTGGGAGGGGGGATAGATACCAGAGACCCTGCGACAAAGGCAATAATATCACCTTCCCACGTCTCTCAATTTCCCTGTCCCATCCCCCATCTCCTTCCATCACCTCCCCCCCCATCTCTTCCCGTCACCCCCATCTCCTTCCATCACCTCCCCCCATCTCTTCCTGTCACCCCCCATCTCTTCCCATCACCCTCCCACCCAAAAAAAAATCATACGTTAAAAGATAAGAGAAAAGGTTTAGAGATAAGATAAAACTTTGACATAAGATAAGATAAGATAAACAAACTAGTGAATAATTACTAAACTAATAAACCCATTAACAGCTCCATTAAATACCTCCCATTAGATTCCATTAAACCATAACCCATAAAACACCATAGCCAGCTCAATTAAATAACCCCATTAGATCCTCCCATTAAACTGTAAACTCATCCCCATTAAAGACATCTGAGAGCTCCATTAGCCTACCCATTACATAACATTGTGACATCATCATTCATCCACCCCATTGAAATACCTATGTAAACCTCCCCCCCTCCCATTCCCTCCTCTTCCCATGTCATTATCCCCATTAACTCCCATTATTCCTTTGGTTCTGGGTTCCTCCTTCGTTGTGTGGTTCGTCCTCCGTCATGTAGTTCCTCCTCCGTCGTGTAGTTCCTCCTCCGTCGTGTAGTTCCTCCTCCGTCGTATAGTTCCTCCTCCATTGTGTAGTTCCTCCTCCGTCGAATAGTTCCTCCTCCGTCGTGTAGTTCCTCCTCGGTCGTGTAGTTCCTCCTCGGTCGTGTAGTTCCTCCTTCGTAGTGTAGGTCCTCCTTGGTCGTGTAGTTCCTCCTCCATCGTGTAGGTCCTCAGTCTCCGCCTTCTAACCCTCATTCGTGAGTTACAAATAACTCCTTGTGTGTGTGTGTGTGTGTGTGTGTGTGTAAGATTTCCAGCCATTTTGTGAAGTATTCCAGTTTTGAAATTCGTTCTTTTTTATGTCATCTCTCGTAATTAATTCCATCTGTGTTGTCGATAAAGGCTAGAGGTGATGAATTTATCAAGATCTTCTCGTTGGTTGGTGTACGCAATCAACACGCCTCTTCCTCCTCGTCCTCCTCCTCTTCTTCCTTCCTCTTTCTCCGCTTCTTCTTTTTTCCAACTCCTCCTCTTCCTCTTCTTCTTCGTCCTCTTTCTCCTCTCTCCTCCTCCTCCTTTTCTTATTCTTTACTCTTTTCCTCCGCCTCCTGTTCTTCCTCTTTCTCCTCTTCTTCTTCTTCCCCCTTCTTCCTTCTTCTTCGTCCTCTTCTCTCTCCCCCCCTCCTCCTCTCCCTGTCCTTTCTCCTCCTCTTTCTCCTCCTCTTCTCCCTTCTCTCCTCTTCTTCTCTAGACATTCAGTAAGTCGTTCGTGCAATATTTGAGGTCGTTCATGTTCCGGGACTGCCAACTCTGCCGTCTTTAGGACCCCTCCATTAAAAATCCATTTCCAGGGCGTCATGGAAGAGGCGAGCGTTTTTACATCAGTCACGCCGGGTAGGACAAAGAGACGAGCTCCCTGCATTTCTCTCAGAGTTTTGTTCAGTTGGCAAATTCTATAGAAGGTGTTTTTATTAGTTTTATCAATATTTGGTACTTTTTTCTTTATTATTAGACTTTCCTAATGTTTTCGTCTGTATTTGGAATATAAAGTTTACATAATTGGAGATTTTCTGAATGATAGATAGAAATTAACGATGATTTTGACAACTGAGGAGAAACTGAACGAAAGATTTGGAAACTTTAAGAATGGTTCAGATCACACGTGTCGGCGATCCTTGTCCAAAGAGGAGCGTTATCAAATATGGAATAAATTCCCTTATATTTACCAAGAATCCTTCCAGCATCCAGCAAGAGGTAATCCATCACATAACGACCCAATAAATAACGCAACACTGGAGAAATTCTTACCCCCTTATCCCTCCCCCCCCCCTCACGAGTAGTCCAGAGAGATGTAAACAACAAGGCGAGAGTGTTCGAGGTGGAGGGGTGATAAGGGGGATAAGGAGGGGGATAAGGAGGGGGTAAGGAGGGGAGGGGGGTAAGGAGGGGAGGGGGGTAAGGAGGGAGAGAGACTACGGAAATATTACCATAAGGATGACATGATCGTTGAGCATTACTTTAGCCGGCCTGTCACGTCTCTGTTATGATGGACTGCCTGGCCTGACCCCCTCCCCTCCTTGATGCATGTATATTATCGATCATTCTTACCCCTCCTATGGTTGTCTATCTGTCTGTTTGTTTGTCTATCATGTGTTTAAATTTTCAAGACAATATTTCATATCGTATTTTTTTTTCTTTATATTGATAGGAAAATTCTTGTAATATTTTAGTGTTTCGTAGATAAGTACTTCAATACTAACTAGACACACACACACACACACACACACACACACACACACACACACACTATTCTAATCTACCTCCAAAAAATAACTCCACCTTAATCACAAAACTCTATAGTCTTCTCATGAGTAATAGTTTCTTTTTTCCCTCCATGATGACTTAGTGAGGTAATAAACATCTTATTTATAGAGTAGCTGTTACACCTGGACAGCTATCAAGGCAGCGACACCTGATAACCTGTCATTAGAGAAGGGAAAAAGTGTCTGTTTTTCCCTGACTTTGTTGTGATCGTCGTTAACAGACAGTGTAATGGATCTATACCTGACACAGTCTTAGTGGATGTTTGGGTGGTGTGATGGCCTGGGCTAATGGGGCACGCACGCACGCACGCACACATGCACGCACGCACACATGCACGCACAGTCCGGTTAAGTGGTGGTGCAGAAGTTACGCTTTAATGGTACACAGGCGAGACGCTTTATAATGGTACATCGACGCCAAAATATTTTTTTTTAAATAATGTAACTCGGCTATATAAATATTGACACGTGAAATAAAGCAAAATAAAGCCCTCAGAATTATCCTAGGATGTCCCATGAGCACTAAAGTACTTAATATGAGGAAAGAACTAGGTATACCCAGTGTTAAAGATAGAATAATTGAAGTCAACCTCATGATAGCCCTGAGGCTTTTGCGTGGTGATCCTGATAACATTGTTTCCTTAAAATTGCTAGAATATAAGAGTCATGAAACTGGTGACTACAACAAACTGAGAGGAACATCACACAGACCATCTACACTGACGGCTCTCTTAACACTGTCTGTGGGAGGGCTGGAAGTGCTGTCTTAGTGACTCAGCCTAACGGTAATACAATTATAGAAAAGATAATTAATAACTGGGAGCCCACTCTACAGCCTCACAGCCTTGAAACTTGTTGAAGACACTGCCACTGACAGTCTCATCCTCACTGACTCCTTATCCTCACTATTTACTCAGATTACCACACACACACATGTCTCTGAAGCTAAACACAAATGTACCTCAGTAAACATGACAAGAGTTGATGCTTCAGCTAAACTCGCGTCAAACAAAGACTCTGTTGAATATACAGTAACCTAAGCCTCAAACAGTAACCTAAAAACTGTAATTAGGAAAGAAGTTACTAATTTACTTGAAGCAGAGAGAGACACTAGTCATAATAATATATACACGGGGTACCACCTCTGGCAGTGTTCAGCAGACCCGTCCCCTCAGAGAAGACAACATGGATCATCCGGGTAAATTTGGATCATTTTCCCTGAACTGACCTCTTCTACGATCAAGGTATATTTTTGTCTAATTACCAATAAATGTATCCAGCAACAATAAAACTAATTACCTGATTATTTTCACCTGTAATTGTAATCATTTTACCTTTTATTCCTCACTAACACATCAGTAGTCTCTCTCTCGTGACTCTGAGCTACATGTATCAGCAGTACTAATAGTCATACAGTTATTAAAGAAAGATTAAGAGAACCGATCAAACCTTCAATCACTTCAACTCTTCCTCGTTAAAGCGATTGGATCTGACGTAATATAAAATAAATTAATAATAATAATTAGTATTTGCAATGGTGGAACAGACTTTAGGTGGACCAGCATCCGGCCAAGGTGGTGGAATAACTCTTTACTTAATGAATGTTAAGAATCAAGAGAGTAACTCCTGTCCCAACGCCTAGCCCAACACCTGTCCCAACACCTGTACCAACACCTGCCCCAACACCTGTCCCAACACCTGTACCATAACACAGAGAAATAATACATAAACGACAATAAAAATATACAAACCAACGTTGAGAAGTGAGGTTGTTGAAAGGACATTGAGAGACTAAGTACAGGGGAGGAATATGATTTAAAAAGTATTGATGAGGTGAATATTTACTGTAAGTAGAAAAAAGTATATAATAATGTCAATATAACAAGAACAATCTACATGGTTAATAATTACAGGTGCACAGGGACTTTTTGATCACCCGATACAAAATTTACTACACATTATCTACACAGTGTTGGTCTCTGTACAACAACAAAACGACCTCAACCTCGTAAAGTTCGCAGTATAGTTCCGGGTCACCTGAACGAGCACCTGTCCACCCTCTCCCAAAGTGGCGGAAGAGATAACAAAAAAAACCTATTATTTGTATCATTATCTTTCTATATCATTTATTATAATCTTCTACTGATCTTATTTCTCTCATGTCAGTTTCTTCTACTTTATTGTAGTTTTCTGTTCTATTAATATTTACACTCAAGGAAGAAATTTATAAAAGACGCCCTTAAGTTATGAGTACATAAGGAGGAAAATTGTTCTAAGATTGTATACAGTAACAGTTGACTAATATTTTTAGACACAAATGAAGGATTTCCATTATTTTTGGGGGGTAATATTTTTGAAAGTTTAATTTGTATCGATTTTTTTGTCTTTTTTTTACAAACTACAAGCAATCTTTATGTATTATTGTGTTTTATTATGGGTAAATATACACACACACACACACACACACACACACACACACACACACACACACACACACACACACACACACACACACACGAGTATAATGCACGACAGAACACACCAAATGACCCAGATCCTGAAATTAAAAAAATGCAAACAAGTTGAGTTAAGTGAAGATAATGAAACAGTCATTTTACCTGTCAAACTACTTTACGACCATTGACTGTATCATTACAACGAGCTCTTTAACTTATCTAAATGTAAAAAGCGCGAGTTAACTCCCTACCACATGTTACTTAACGATTAACTATTAAAAACAAAACTTATAAGTATTAATAAGTATGAATAATTACGATAATTTTAACCGTTTCAGAAGAAGTGATCTTAGTTTCCACGTCATAATTATATAATTTAACATTGATGGCTGATATGGATTTGTTTTTTCTCGTCATGTTAAGATAATTTCTATCATAGTTCATAAACAAATCGTCTCTATGGTATAAAAAGCGGTATAATAATAGTCTACTTCACCGTCTGTAAGAAACTGAGCTATAGAGTAATGGTCCTGACGTATATCAAGTGACCACAAAAGAGATCATAAACGCTAGAATCGACCACATAAACACGGACAGATTCAAATCCCTTTTACACGGATCCAACCATGTTAATTTCACGCACAAAACAAAAGAGCATTATCCACCAACACTTATAAGGGATTGTACCCACTTATCGTCTCCACAGTGTCATGGAACATATAAATATACGATTAATTTATGAGAGAAAAACACCTACTGTACATATATTCACGGATCTGAAACAAATAATAAAAAAAAAACGAATCGAATCCACACGTATCAAGGAGCCACTAAATCATCCCTGTCTTTTTTTTTCTTCCTTTTTTATGATTCATGAAACAAACGAACAAGAGGAGTGAGGACCTCGAACGCCTTCCTGTTAAGCCGCGAGATTCCCCGATCAGATAAGCTGAAACACTACAATACATCATCCGCAGCGCATCGTAAATTCGGCAGGTATCACTGTCATCAGGCGTTATAAGTCCGGCAGACTCCGGTTATCGGCGGACACAACTCCCGGCCGGTATCGGTGCCTGTGCTGCGGGCTTACTCAACCGTGGTGAAATATCTTTCCTCATCTCGTAAACTAAGTGACGCAGGAAGCCCCAGCTAACACTAGATTATACGCTGCATTGTGATACTACCGCCAGTGTGTGTGTGTGTGTGTGTGTGTGTGTGTGTGTGTGTGTGTGTGTGTGTGTGTGTGTGTGTGTGTGTGTGTGTGTGTGTGTGTGTGTGTGGGTGTGTGTGTGTGTGTGTGTGTGTGTGTGTGTGTGGTGTGTGTGTGTGTGTGTGTGTGTGTGTGTGTGTGGGTGTGTGTGTGTGTGTGTGTGTGTGTGTGTGTGTGTGTGTGTGTGTGGTGTGTGTGTGTGTGTGTGTGTGTGTGTGTGTGTGTGTGTGTGTGTGTGTGTGTGTGTGTGTGTGGGTGTGTGTGTGTGTGTGTGAATAAGGAAGAGATGGGTATAAAAAACTTTAGCCACTACCATACCCAAACACAGGTGAACTATTCCCTGCCCAGCCCACTACCTCGGCAGTCCCTGTGTATATCTCCACCCATGCTGTCCCTCCCCCTGCCTCTGCGGTGCACACACACACACACACACACACACACACACACACCCACACACACACACACCCACACCCACACCTGTATTAATTGGTGTGAGACAAACCTACCTGATTACCTACTTCCTTCCATTTTTATCTACGTATCAATCTACACTATTATTCTACCTACTTATTACCTAGTAACCGTCTTATCTACCCATCCACCTCCCTACGCATCTACCTACCTACATCAATCCTTATCTATCTATCCCATGATGTTCTGGTTCCCGTCTATATAGAGGAAAATCCGTTATATCGAAGGTCCGTTAGATGTGAAACCTTCATCTAACGGATTACATAGAGAGAATTCCGTTATATGGAGGTTTTACCGTGTTTTTTGAGATGCCGGAGGTACGATCACATGTTTTAATGGCAATCAGACAATATTGCTCTCGGTAAAAAAAAATAATATACGGTATTCAGAAACATATAATTGTGCTTAGAAATACACTAAATGGGTTTGAATGGAGGTTGTGGTGTTTTCTTATCATGTTAAAACGCTTAGAAGTAGTAGAGATGTGTGTTAGAAGTAGTAGATATGAGGTCTTGGTATGTGTGTGTGTGTGTGTGTGTGTGTGTGTGTGTGTGTGTGTGTGTAATTCTTGGTGCAATATACGTCACCAGTTCCCATTTTCTATGCGGTGTTTACAAGAGAAGCGGATGATAAGGATAACTTTAATAAAACTGTATCGCGATGTCTAGTTTCCGTTCGATGTGCTTATCATCCACCATTACCTCCTCATCCATATCATCCATACTACGTCCTCATCCAATCATCCACTACTACCTCCTCATCCAATCATCCATACTACGTCCTCATCCATATCACGTCCTCATCCAATCATTCACTACTACTTCCTCATCCAATCATCCACGTCCTCATCTTCATCATCCACTACTTTCTTCCCACCCCATCGAGTCACCCATCATCCACACTACCTCCCCACCTCAGCAAGTCACCCATCATCCACACTACCTCCCCATCCCATCATCCACACTACCTCCCCATCCCATCATCCACCCAGTCTACCCATCCCAATATTCCAGCTCAGCCATCATCCATCATCGTACAGGTAAGTGATACAGAGTTCATCCGCCTGAGGCCTCGAGTCAATCAGGTGTGTCACAGTCTCAAGTGCTGTAATAAGCTGACCAGGTGAGCTAATGACCTGAGAGTTATTGTCGTAAAATGGTACTTTAACAGGTAAGAGTGTTGGGATGGTGGTAGTGAGTAATGGTGGTAGCTGGGGGGTGGTGGTGGCTGGGGTGATAGTAGTGGTAGGTGGTGGTAGGCGGGGTGGGGATGATAGCTGGGGCGGTTGGAATGGTGGTTGTGAGTAGTGATGATGGTTGTGAATGGTGATAATGGTGGTGGTGGTAGCTGGGAAATGGTGGTTGGGAGAGTTGGTTGTAAATGCTGATGATGGTGGTATGGTGGTTGTGGCGAGTGTACGTACACACACACACACACACACACACTGCAGCAGCCCTTATTAACGGCAGGTAAGTACCTTCTCTCGGCAGACATAATTTATAACCCTATAATCTCTCAGCTTGGTCACCTGTCCTGGTCACCTGCCCTGGTCATTTCTCATTCCAGTTCATTTCATAATCTACCGAACATCATTCACAGGTACACAACACAGCACAGGCACAGTCCCCTTCACTAGTGCGTTTACAGGGGCTCGTCAGGTTTTGTGCAGTGTGGCAGCCCTGTGTTTGTTTACATTCCACAGAAGGGAAACTCGCAACAGTAAACATACTATGGAATCAAAGTAAAACAATATTAAAACAAATATATCAAAGATAATGATTTGTGGAATGTTTATATGACGAGCCCCTGTAAACGCACAAGTGAAGGGTACATAATATAAGAACAGGTATACAATGAGAGGTACAGTTGGCTCAAGAAGATCCCGTACCCTCTGTGGTGACCTCTACGTACAGTACACTATGTCAGCGTCACATTACTTGAGTAAACTTATGAACGAATGCGTAACAAAAGCACTGATTAGTAGAAAAAGATCCCTGGACATAATTTCACTTGGCAAATATGTCTTTCGTTGTAACTCTTCGCCATTATATCCCGCAAGGTGGCAGCAGCGGCGCTTTGGGCTCTATAATTTCCATCATGTGAGCTGTGAGCGCTGCCTTACCTACTCCTGCCTCAATGTTTAGTTTAACCTTATGATTATTTATGCCTATTAAAGTGACTTTTTTATTTATTTTTATCTTTTACCATTTTGTCTTTCTTGGTGTGTGTATGTGTGTGTGTGTGTGTGTGTGTGTGTGTGTGTGTGGGTATTAGTTTAGATGGGCGTTTGTTCCCCCCTCCCTCCCTCTCTCTCTTTCTCTCTCCTTCACATAACTCTCTCTCCCTCCCACCATTACATGAAGTCATTTAAAAACCTATTTGTTTCACCCTTGCTATTACATCAGAGATATTAGACACATATAGACACAGACAGACAGACAGAGATGAATGGATCTATAGTTAGGTATTAGGCAGCTATCAAACAGGGAGGTACTACCGCCTGGGAAGATATTGGAAGCATAATGTGTTGTCTAATGGTAGACCCTGCTGCCATATGGCATCACGAAAATTGTGACCAAGTCCCAGGTTGATGATCTGACTTTCTGCCTCATTTACACACAATTGCAGGGTCTCAATTGTTTCTCTTACCATTGACAACATAACGTATACATTGTTTCTCACTCTTGATTTGTTGAATTTTTTGCATATCTGTATTTATTTTTTATTAAACTTTATTTTTTTTACCCCCACCCCGATGTGGTTCAGTGACCTGTGCCCCGGTGGACTAATCCCCTTAAAAATGAAGAAATAAACAGACAGACGGACAGACAGACAGACACAAACACACACACTTTACGAAGGCACCCAACACCCTCATACCTGTGGCTAAACTGACAACATTTCAACTACATATAACACGCAAGGAAAGAGTCACCTCCCCCCCCCTCACCACCACCCAGTTTATCGCCTCTGTGGACGGTGTTGTGAGGGTAATTACTCTTAGTGTGAACGACATCCTAACAGTCTTAAGTGGGGAGGGGAGGGGAAGGGGGAGGGGAGGGAGGGAGGGGAGGGAGGAGGGGGAAGGGGAAGTGTCGGATGATGAGAGTAATAGTGATTCTTAATTGTCTAAAATAATATTAATCTACGTCTGGTTGTCTATCACGTGGTCTAAAACTGTCGGGGTTGGTGGAGATAATGAGGGAGAGTGTTGGTGATAGAAGAGAGTGTTGGTGATAGAAGAGAGTGTTGGTGATAGAAGGGAGTGTTGGTGATAGAAGGGAGTGTTGGTGATAGAAAGGATGTGTTGGCGATGAAGGGGAGTGTTGGTGATGGAGGGGAGTGTTGGTGATAGAAGGGAGTGTTGGTGATAGAAAGGAGTGTTGGTGATGAAGGGGGAGAATATAATAGCAGGAACCATCACCACCTCAACCAGCTGTCCGCCACTACGGAATTAAAAACACTAGTTATTACCGTAGTCAAGTGGTCGGACTCAAACCATAATTGTCTTGTAAATAGTCGTAAGTCCTGCATGGTTAGGTGGTTGACTGACTAAGCTAGAGTGAGGGGGGAGGGGGGTGGTTGATGGTGGTTGTCAGGAGTTGTTTGGTAGAGTGGTATTAGTGGTGGTGGTGGTGGTTGTCAGGAGTTGTTTGGAAGAGTGGTAATAGTGGTGGTGGTGGTTGTCAGGAGTTGTTTGGTAGAGTGGTAATAGTTGTTTGGTGAAGTGGTAATAGTGGTGGTGGTAATGGTTGTTGTTGTCAGTAGTTGTTTGTGATGTGTTAATAATGGTGGTGATAGTGGTTGTAGATAGTGGTAGTAGAGGTGGTTGCAGATAGTGGTGGTAATTGTAATGATATATAATGGTTAAAAATATATATATATTTTATATATATATATATATATATATATATATATATATATATATATATATATATATATATATATATATATATATATATATATATATATCGAATTTAACTTTCATCAACATAACACATTAAGTTTTCTTCATAAATTAACACAATAAAAAATTATCAATTTAAAAAAAAAATAAATTCAATCTATGTAGAAAAAAAAAAAAGAAAAAAATGTTACTTATCATAAAAGACCTAAAATTTTACTCACCCCTAATAAAAACACAAAAACCCCCCACTATTCATAAGACCTGATTCACTCTTCATTATCCTCCCCAGTTCACGATGCCAGAGTTTCAGTGTTGGATTAATACGAAGAATCAAAACAAACTTAATAATCCGTCTCTATTAAGAATAATCAAAGGAGTACCGTTACCTTACTAAGAAACTATAATAATGCTACCTGGTCTCCAACTTATGCCAAACACTGCTAATTGATCAAGAACGTCATTAGGAGGCGCCATTACTCAGACACCTCACTAACCAATAGAGATTAGCACATTTATAATTGGTCCATTTATATAAGAAGCGCACACGCGCACGCACACACACACACACACACACTTCTACACCATCCTCGACACCGGCTCCTACTACCACCTGAGATCCCTAGCCCGAGAATTGCTGTTCGACACCACAACCGTATCCAGCCCATACGTGCACGAACTAATCGCTATAAGAACAGCCCAGTCCCAACCATTGTAAAAATTATCAATAACTTGTAATAAACCAGTGTATTCACTCCCAGTAAATACTACTTCTTGCACTGTCACTATGTTGAAATGCACTGTACTATCTACTTACACTTACACATTCACACACACACACACACACACACACACACACACACACACACACACACACACACACACACACACACACACACACACACACACACACACACACACACACACACACACACACACACACACACACACACACACACACACACACACACACACACACACACACACACACACACACACACACACACACACACACACACACACACACACACACACACACACACACACACACACACACACACACACACACACACACACACACACACACACACACACACACACACACACACACACACACACACACACACACACACACACACACACACACACACACACACACACACACACACACACACACACACACACACACACACACACACACACACACACACACACACACACACACACACACACACACACACACACACACACACACACACACACACACACACACACACACACACACACACACACACACACACACACACACACACACACACACACACACACACACACACACACACACACACACACACACACACACACACACACACACACACACACACACACACACACACGCACACGCACGCACACACACACACACACACACACACACACACACACACACACACTCTTCCCGGTCTCCTAACCTCACGTATCAACGAGAGTCAACCAAGAACCATCTCCCCTGCTGCTGGGTGTGGGTGATATTATTTCAGCTGAAGGCATTAAGCTAGGAGAACGCCTCACTGACTACCAACAAAGGAGCTGACAGATGGGATACACAGTGAACGTAATATGTGGTTCTTAGTTGACGTCACTGTGGATAGTTCACAGGATTTAGTTTCAGTAGATATGAAAAAAAAATGCCATACAGGAAGTGACTCAAGACCCCATCGTCAACACCAAAGACCGGGTGAAGGAGAAGACGTGTCAAGACCTAGTGAGGCAGCCACGTACAGGGGGAGGAAGGACCGTCACAGCACACACCAACACCCACAATATACTGTAAACAAAACCACGAGAACACGGTGGAGTAGCCTCAAAAATGCTCCAATACGCATCAACCCATCTAGAGAGGAATTGCCTGCAGACTGTACAGTAAGTGGCCGTCATTCACTCGACTCCTTACTGATCAGACCAAACTACTACCAAGCGAAACATTATCATCAACACAACGTTTTCCTTCAGTGTTATTCAAGACAAACATTTAAGATTAAGAAACCTATGGAGACTCTGAACCATGGCACGTAAAGCATAGTGAAATTAACAACACCAACTACAAAAAAATAATAATAACACCTTAGGCTTCACAACTCTCAGGGAACCACAGAGATAACAACACTCACCCAGCCACCACAACCATGGGGAGATAGGAAACAGTTGTAGTGGGATTAAACATACACTCTCCCCCCTCCCCTTCCCTACCTCACCCAGAGCACACCCGGAGTGGGAGGGGGAGGGAGGGGGGAGCTCAAGGGAAACTAGGATGCAAAATACAGGAATCCTAAACTACGAATATTGTTTTGTGTTAATAGGATCAGAGACTCTAGGATCCGGGAATCTCAAAGCCCTGGATTTCCTGAATAAGTAGAGCCACCCCGAGACTCCAGTTATATACTCTAACGCCTTAGCTTAGCGATTCAGGAAGGGAATTGTCTGTTGGTCACTCGGCTTTGCATCCCTCATCCTATAGTAACGCGAGAGAGGTTCTAAATTGTTGAAGTTTAAATATTTACATTATTAACAAAGATCTATTGTTGTGGTAAATAGACAAATGCATTAAAAATAAATGTCTAAATATTCCATAACCATTATAGATCTTTCGTAATGGTTCAGGTAGATTAGTCTCGATTTTCAGTGAATATTTTGTAACTTGTTCACAGAGGCAAGAACCAATCATACGTGACTCTTCTTACACTGACACTAATAAATACTGTATTTTATCAATTACATTCTTACAAACACGAAATACATAACTCAGATGGTTTGTAAGATAATAAAATATAGTAAAGTAAAAAAAATCCCTTCCACTATAACCCAATTATCTAAAACATGACGGATAATTTATCATCAAAACAATAGAAAAAAAAACTGCTTCGAAAAAACAACCAGAAAGTGATCAATGTATCGCGAAAACACGAGGTAACGTGACGACGCCGACACACAAACACACAATCATCTTACAAGTTATTCAGACATACGGAAGACTCCCCCGAGATGCGTCACAGGTAACGATAATAATTAATTAACACTTACCTGGGCATACCTGAAGGTGTAGTGTTGTGTTATTGTTCCACGAGGAGCTGTGGAACTTTTATTTACCTGTAAAAAAGAAGAAAATCAATAAGACTACCTGTCATTTATCACACTAACACCTGGATTTTCTTTTCATCATTAAACCTAAACAAAAATAAATAAACACAATAGGTAGTGACTTATACATTAATTCTTTTGTTCAACAGGTTATAACTACACGTGTGTAATTAATACTCACCTTGTTTGATGAACGAGGAAAACCTGTGATGACCTTTGGTGACCTGGGATGACCTGATATGACTTGTGTGACGCTTGGACCATCTGAAACAAACACTATAAGGTTAAAAAAAAAATAAACAAAATCCACAAAACTACTTTCACTTTTCAATACACAAAACTTTTCAAATTAAAAATATAAAAAGTTTATATACATTATCCCCCACAAATCACTAACTCCGTCTACGTCTTCCTGTAGTAAATAATTAATTAATCACCTGAGCGACTTTGACACCAGCGCGACAGGTAAACTTTCTCTGTAGTTCACCTGAGTCTTTTACCTGTCCAAGAAAGGTTATTTGATAAAGGGTTAAGAAGCCGGTAGCCTCTGGACCTATTGTGGTCAATGGGATGGTCACTAATACTGTGTCTAAGTCATAGTGTAGGAGTGAGGAGTAAGGAGGAGGAGGAAGAATAAGGAGAAGGAGTAATAAGGAGGAGGAGTAAGGAGGAGGAATAATGAAGAAGGAGGGTGCAAGATATAAGGTATACCAATTAGTGTAGTCATGATGCAGATATAATGAGTCTTATTATCGGGTCATACAAACCCCGCCGGCTGCCATGACTACCACCATTACTGCTACCACCATTACTACCACCACCATTACTACTACCACTATTACCATCACTACCACCAGCACCACACTACTATTTGCTTTCCCAGTTACACACACACACACACACACACACACACACACACACACACACACACACACACACACACACACACACACACAGTATATTATTTGTGTATTTTTCTTCATATAACAAAAGTGTGTTTTTATATACCTGTAAGTAGGGGAATATATACCTGTGTGTGTTGGTTGTGTTTACTGGTGTTCTCATAAGACAGACAGACAGACAGACGGACAGATAGACAGACAGACCTCCGTAACTCCGTCTATTGTTCATTTTCTCCACCATCATCATCCATCATTCTCCTCCACCATCCTCCTTCATCATCATCCATCGTCATCATCCACCATCCTCCTCCATCATCCTCCACCACCATCATCTTCCTCCACCATCATTCTCCTCCACCATCCCCCTCCATCATCATCCACCATCATCCTCCTCCACCATCATTCTCCTCCACCATCATTCTCCTCCACCATCCCCCTCCATCATCATCCACCATCATCCTCCTCCACCATCAACCACCATCATCATTTCCTCCACCATCAACCACCAACATTCCTCCTCCATATAGCATCATTCTCTTCACCATCATTCTCCTCCACCATCATTCTCCTCCACCATCCTCCTCCACCATTATTCTCCACCATCCTCTCCACACTCATTATTCTCCACCATCCCTCCTCCACCACCATTCTCCTCTCACCTCATCCCTCCTCCATCATTCTCCTCCTCCATCATTCTCCTTCCACCATCCTCCTCCCACTATCCCTCCTCCACCATCATCCACCATCATTCCCCCTCCACCACAAAGGCTGTCGGTGAGGGAGAAGCTGTAGAATAAAGTCTACTTATCAATACAAGACTTTCTGTCAGAGGTAAGAATGATAGAGATCACAGGCGGGGGAAGGAGGTGAGGAGGGGGTGAGGGAGGAGGGGTGAGGGAGGGACACTCATCACATGTACATCTCCTTTCAGGGTTCTTGACGCCGCCCAATCTCCCTCCTCCTCCCTCTTCCTCACTCCCTTCCTCTACCCCTCACCTCTTCCCTCTATTTCCTCTACCTCTACCTCTTCTACCCCTACCTCTTCCTCTACCCCTCCCTCTTCCTCCCCCTCTACCTCTACCTCCTCTCTTCTTTCCCTTAGATTCCTCTACCTCTTCCTCTTCCTCCCCCTCTTCCTCTACCTCTTCCTCTACCTCCTCTCTTCCTCTCCCTCTTCCTCCACCACCAACCCAAAACAGGGAACCACAGAGTTACTGAAACATTAATTTTCTTCGTGTCTTCCTCTTGTCTTTTCTCTCTCCAACATTCCGTCGCCACTCACCACCACCAACCACCACCACAGCTTACTACTGGTAGGTGAAGGAGACTGGTTAACAGGGGTGTTCACTGCCTTGGTTCAGATTGTGTTCAAAGTTCAGCGTCAGGGAAAGAAGACAGGTGGAAGTGGGGGTGTGTGTGTGGGTAAGTAAACGGCAGTAAGAGTGGGTGGGTGCGTGTAAGATAGATAGATAGATTAATTGAACACGGTCATTAGCTCAAGGTAAGTTACCCCCTTCCCACTTCTGTACCAATAACAATTATAATAGTAATTCTCTGCTTGACTTTTTTTTTAACGTGGGAAATAATTCTTGAGAGAGAGAGAGAGAGAGAGAGAGAGAGAGAGAGAGAGAGAGAGAGAGAGAGAGAGAGAGAGAGAGAGAGAGAGAGAGTTTTCTTACAGGAGCTATCAACTTGACCAACATAAAGATATGACAGGAAGTCTTCATGTTGTTTACTACCAAGACCCACAATCACCATGGCAACATCTCTTAACGACGTGGTCCATCTATTGAACATCATCACCACAGGGAGTCTCTCAACACCTGTCTGTGAGCACCAACTGACCATTACACACACACACACACACACACACACACACACATACATATGAGAAGTCCTGTAAATTTTTCATAGTTATTAAGATTTCTTTGAGAGAGAGAGAGAGAGAGAGAGAGAGAGAGAGAGAGAGAGAGAGAGAGAGAGACTCTCATTGTCTCTTTGAAGGTATTGACTATTAAATATCTCCAAATTTCAACTAGACTGCCGCTCACCCACCCACCTCCCTCCTCCTCCTCCTCCTCGCCCTCCACTTCTTCCTCTTCCTCCTTCTCTCCGCCCTCCTCCTCCTCCTTCACTCCCCCCTCCTCTTCCTCCTGCCTGTGACGCTGGGTGACGGAGTGGTGGTAATACCGGCCGTCACACGCACATTAACGTCACGCGCACGTAACTGTCTGGTGATGGTTGCGTCACACTCTGTTGCTCCAGCTTAATATCTTCCGAGTACCAGATTGTTATTTACACAACTATAAGTATAACAGTGACAGATAGTTGTGTGTTTTGGGTAGCGTCTCTGTCTCTCTGTTTATCTGTCCATCTGTCTCTGTTTGGCTGTCTTTTTGTCCATATTTCTCTCTCTCTATCTTCTGTCTGTCTGTCTGTCTGTCTGTCTGTCTGTCTGTCTGTCTGTCTGTTTGTGACTGTCCATCTATCTCTGTCTAGTCTCTGTTTGACTGTCTGTTTTTGTTGTTATTGTTCATCATGGTCGACACCTGAGCCCTGAACATCCTCGTGTTACCTGTGAGAACGCGACCATCACCTGACGAAGATCTTGGTATAACCTGACCCTGAGTGTTTGTCCTTCATTATATGCAACTATGATGATGGTAGGTCCTGTTGCTGCTATTGTCACTACTGCTATTGCCACTGCTGTCGCTATTATTCTCAGTATCCCTGCTGTTCTGATGCTGCTGCTGCTGCTATTATTAACACTGCTGCTGTCCTGCTAGCGAACTCCTGCTCCTCATATTTTTCCCTCCTCTCTCCTCCTCCTCTCTTCTTCTCCTCCTCCTCCTGCCTCCTGCCTCCTCCGGGTGGATAATGGCAGCCAGAAACAACAACAACTAACAACACATTACAGCTACATCACTGAAGTTATGATAAAATGTTTCCTCACATTGGTTTTATTACGGTGGGGAGATACCTGAGTTAATGACGTCACGATAATAACAGGTATGGCCTTGATGAAGTTCCTAACACCTACATTAATCTTGTGATGGCGCTGTAGGGAGGTCTGTCTGCCTGTCTGTCTGTCTGTCTGTCTGTCTGTGTCTTCATTACGGTCTCTTCTTCTGTCTATCTCTGCCCCTGCCTGTCTCGTCCTTCCTCCTTCCTCCCCCTCCTTGTCCCCAACTACCATACCCATTCTCTATCTCCCTCTCCTACTCCTTCCCCCCTTCCTCCCCTCCCTCTTACCACCTCTTTCACTCACCCACCTTTACCTCCCTCTTATCTTCCCTACCTGCTTTCCCTTCCTCTCCTCGCCTTCCCCCTTCCTCCATCTCCATATCTTCCCCCCCCTCCCCCCTCTTCCCTTCGCCCACTCTTTGCCCCTCCTTATCCTCTCCTCGCTTTTCCCCCCTTCCTTCCCGTTCCTATCCTCTCACCTCCCTCCCTTCCCTCCCTCTCCCCCCTCCCTGTCACCTCCCACCACCCACCTCCACCTGCACCAATTTACTCCCAGTAATAGCTATGGTCGCCTCACACACTGCTAGTAATTACTCACTGATCGTTCTATAATCCTCGATGTGCCATCCTAATAATCCCTCAGAAAATAATATTATATATACGTCAAATTATTCGAGGCAATGAGGATAATTCGGTCTCGTACGTGATTACAAACAGTGGATTATATCAATGGTGGTTGGCTGTCAGTAATGGTTGACTCTTGTTGCTGCTATTATTATTATTGGTTTTATTTAGTGAGTACTCCTTTGTGTTACCAACTATTAATATATAAACAGTTGCGGTGACCTGATGAGTTGCGTATTAGTCTCCTGCTGAAACAGATTCCATTATAACGTTTAAGATGATACAAGTGAGGAAATGACTCCATAAGTGTTAAGTGAACTGATAACTTAAGGCACTTGTGGTGGTGTGGTAGTTTGTTAACGAGGGGGAGAGCTTCAGGTGGTTAGGTTATGGAGCTTAACTTACACACATAATGATAATAAATGTACAATTACTAACAAAACAACAACACCAATAATAATAATAATAATAATAATAATAATAATAATAATAATAAAATAATAACAAGAATAACTCTTTCCTATTCTCCCTTCCTTGCTTCTCTCCTCTCTCACACCTTCTCTCCATCTTTTACACACACTCTCTCTCTCTCTCTCTCTCTCTCTATCTCTCTCTCTCTCTCTCTCTCTCTCTCCACACCCCCCTCCCCCCTCTAGCATGACACGAGACCATCCATCTCCCAGACTAACTTCTTAAGTCGTGGAGAAGGGTCGGCGTGGCCCAAGTTGGTCCAGGGTGATACAAGTTACATACTTACATACCCCTGTGGCTGGCCTGGCTGAAGGGGGGAAGGGGAGGGAGGAGAGAGGGAAGGGTAGGGGGAGGGAGGGAAGGGGAGGGAGGGGAAGGGTAGGGGAAGGGTAGGGGAAGGTAGGGGGAGGGGGAAGGGGAAGGGTAGGGAGGGAGGGGAAGGGTAAGGGAGGGGAAGGAGGGGAGGGGGGGAGGGGAGGGTAGGGGAGGGAGGGGAAGGGAGGGGGGAGGGGGGAGGGAAGAGGAGACGAGAGGAGGAAGGGGGAGAAGGAGGAAAAGGGGGTGGAGGATGGGGGAAGAGGAGATGAAAGGGAAGAGGAAGAATTGAGGAGAGTGGGGAAGGGCGAGTGGGGAGGGGGAAGAGCGGAGGTGGAAGGAGAAGGGTTGGGGAAGAGGAGAGGAGGAAGAGGAAGGATAGAGGTGGGTGGGTGGGGGAAAGGAAAGGGGAGAGAGGGGAAGGGAAGGAGGAAGGAAGGGGATTTTGTCTTCGTTATTTTTAATTTGTTTGTTTATTTCATATTTGATCAATGTGAAGACTTAAGACAACCTAACTTTAATTTACCTGATGATTAAACGCCAAATGCTAGACCTAACCTAACCTAATCTAAGCTAACCTAACCTAACATAATCTAATCCAACCTAATCTAACCTAACCTAACCTAACCTAACCTAACCTAACATAATCTAACCTAACCTAACCTCACCTAACCTAATCTAACCTAACCTAACCTTAGTGTATGCGGAGGAACAACTGAATATTGTTGTGATGACGCCCATTCGTGTTACCATAAAATTCAAATTACCATAATTAGGTCACCTAAAGGAGTGTGGTGAAGGGGTGTGGTGAGGGGGTGTGGTGAGGGACTGTGGTGAGGGAGTGTGGTGAGGGAGTGTGGTGAGGGAGTGTGGTAAGGAGGTGTGGTGTGATGGGGTGTGGTGAAGGGGTGTGGTGAGGGGATGTGGTGAGGGAGTGTGGTGAGGGAGGTGGTGAGGGTGTGGTGGAGGTGTGGTGTGATGGGGTGTGGTGTGATGGGGTGTGGTGGGGGTGTGTGGTGAGGGTGTGGTGAGGGATGTGGTGAGGGAGTGTGGTGAAGGGGTGGTGAGGGGATGTGGTGGGGAGTGTGGTGAGTGTGGTAGGGAGGTGGTGGAGGTGTGGTGTGATGGGGTGTGGTGAGGGTGTGTGGTGAGGGAGTGTGGTGAGGGAGTATGGTGTGGGGGTGTGGTAGGGATGTGGTGTGATGGGGTGTGGTGTGATGGGGTGTGGTGAGGGGGTGTGGTGAGGGACTGTGGTGAGGGGTGTGGGTGGTGAGGGGGTGTGGCGAGGAAGTGTGGTGAGGGGGGTGTGGAGAAGTGTGGGTGAGGGGTGTGGTGAGGGGTGGTGGAGTGAGGTGGTGAGGGATATAAAAGAGAGAGAGAGAGAGAGTGAGAGAGAGAGAGGGGTGAACCCTAACCATTCTTTCATCCACGCTCAATATATGCAAATTGGTGCCATCGCTTGCCTGGTGCCGACAGCATGTAATAATACGAGACTCAGACCCAGGGATGAGCAGTAGTGTCACTCTAAATGTAGATAGATCATTTTTATAATCCCGCGTCCCGATCCCTGCCTTAGATTACCGGTCCAGTTCAAAAATTCCAAAAGACCTAAACTAGATTATGATGGTAGGTAAACACTTTGTAGAAATATATTTATACTGTTAAATTACGTAGGAATTATTGTATTTGTTCATAATTCATTAGTTTTTTTTATTTGGTAATGTGGGAGAGGAATATTTTCAGTCACAGTTTCGAACGCGTGGCGACGATTAACTCGGATGTCAATATGTAAAACCATCAGAAACTATGAGTTATGGCGTCTCGTCGTCGCCTGAATACTTAACAAAAAATATATATCTAATATCCATTTATCTCTCTACGTGTTACTCTATCTTTAAAGGGAACAAATTCTGTCAAATATTTCCCTCATTTTTGTAAGAATTATCGAGATCCAACAGCGTCAAACTCACATTTATGGCAGAAACTAAATATCCTGAAAAATCGTATGACCCAAAAAGAAAACGCGACCACCCCCTGCTATCATTCCTGTGAAAATAAGGGGATCATGTCACCCCGTTATCCTCACCGCGGGGATTTAAAAATGAAAGATGGTTTCACCGTAATGGATTTGTCAACTGAGGCCTTAAAAATGGCTCTTTGAGAAGTTTTTAATAGAAATTGGTGGCAGGGAGGGGATACAGACGCCCCAGCTGTCTAAAGTTGTCTTGCTAGGATAAACCGACCACAGACACAGCGCCAGGCAGGGAGTGTCCACTGTCTTTTGTTTTTTCAGCGTCCGATTCTCTTTTGTTTCTCCAGCGTCTGATTCTCTTTTGTTTCTCCCGTGTCCGATTCTCTTTTGTTTCTCCAGCGTCTGATTCTCTTTTGTTTCTCCCGTGTCCGATTCTCTTTTGTTTCTCCAGCGTCCGATTCTCTTTTGTTTCTCCAGCGTCCGATTCTCTTTTGTTTCTCCAACGTCCGATTCTCTTTTGTTTCTCCAGCGTCCGATTCTCTTTTGTTTCTCCAACGTCCGATTATCTTTTGTTTCTCTAGCGTCCGATTCTCTTTTGTTTCTCTAGCGTCCGATTCTCTTTTGTTTCTCCAGCGTCCGATTCTCTTTTGTTTCTCCAGCGTCTGATTCTCTTTTGTTTCTCCAACGTGTCCGATTCTCTTTTGTTTCTCCAGCGTCCGATTCTCTTTTGTTTCTCCAGCGTCCGATTCTCTTTTGTTTCTCCAACGTCCGATTCTCTTTTGTTTCTCCAGCGTCCGATTCTCTTTTGTTTCTCCAACGTCCGATTATCTTTTGTTTCTCTAGCGTCCGATTCTCTTTTGTTTCTCTAGCGTCCGATTCTCTTTTGTTTCTCCAGCGTCCGATTCTCTTTTGTTTCTCCAACGTCTGATTCTCTTTTGTTTCTCCAACGTCCGATTCTCTTTTTTTCCCGACTTTTATTGTTTTTGTCTTATGTACGTAATATATCAGATCTCTTTATCACAAATTCGTAAAACATATCAAAATAGATTATTTCTTTCGTGTAGGTAAAACATTTGAGTTATATTTTTATAAGAGGAATCAATTTTCTCTTTCAATTTTGCCAACTCATTTTGTCATTAAGTTGTCGCCTGTCAATTCATCTTCCGTCGCCTATTTATTTTGGCTGTCTATCTCTGTCTATTAATCTTCTTCTGTCGTCTTAGTTTGGTGAAAAGATTATCAAACTTTTAAATAGAGTAAAATAACACTAAATAAAGATAACAAAATATTGGTCGTGTTATTATTATTATTATTATTATTATTTGATTTTCTTGTGTAGTGTGAGTGAGTGAGTGAGTGAGTGAGTGAGTGAGTGAGAGAGTGTGTGAGTGAGTGAGTGAGTGAGTGAGTGATGAGTATAGAAGTTCACCAAAATACACAAAATTAGAGAAAAAAACCCATTCATCTCCATCACTCATTCAACATATTAACTTAGCTATGTTAACTGTTAATATTTCCCTCACTAGCTAATAACACTATGATAATGTGTATTGCTACTTGCTCTAGTGTCAAGTGCAATGACCTCTCTCTCTCTCTCTCTCTCTCTCTCTCTCTCTCTCTCTCTCTCTCTCTCCCCTAAATGTCGTCGTCTCGTGGGAGTTGAGAGCCATAACGAAAGGGTTAATGCAAAGATTGGACGGCACCAGTTACCCGTAAAGCGGTCCCTTCCCTCTCCTCTCCCCTCCTCTCTCCTCGCCTCCTCTTCCTCTCTCCTCGCCTACCCTCCCCTATCCTCGTTTCCCCTCCCCCCTCACCACCTCTTCCTCTATCCTCACTTTCCCTCACCCCGCAACTCCACTCCACTTCCCTTCCCTCACTCCAATGATACCCTCTTCCTCTTGTTATCCTTCCCACTTCACTACCGTCATTCCCCTCCCTTTAACCCCTTCCTCCCAGTACCTCTCCCTCTCCCTTCCCCTCCCCACTCGTCCCCTACCACACCTTTCCTCCTCACCCCCTCCCCTCCAGAGAGCTTTCTTTTAATTTCGGGAGATCGTATTGTTTCGTTCTAACTCTGGACGATAATTTTCCAACACTTTTCGTCCTGGATGTTGAAAATATTACTTTTATTTTATTTTCGTCCTGATTGTCCAGTTATTTTAATATTTTACACCAAAAACACGTAAATTTCTTTTCTTTTCGTCTTTATGAATTTTGTTCATTTTTGTTTATAATTTGGTTCGAGTTTTCACTGATTTTTCATTTCAATTTTTCATAACTTTCTGATGATCTGAATATTTTCTTATAATTTCGATATATTTTTTTTTGTCATCCGTAAAAAAAAAAATCTAGATTTCGGAATGAGAATAAATTTTAGTGGTCGTAATAAAGTAAACATATAATATATTTCTAATACAGTTTCTTACATGTTTTTATTTACCAATTTACTCCTGAAATTCAGTCATGTTAAAAATCCTTAAGTCTGAATTTCATTAATATTAAACTTCACTGAAATCTGAATAATGCATTTTATTTTTGTATTGAAGTTAAGTTATATATCACTTCTCTCTCTCTTCCTCATTAGTTTCTCTCCATCTTTCCTTCTCTGTCACTATTCTCCTCTACACCACTCCTCTTCTTCTTCGCCCTTCTCTTATATACCAAACCACTTCCACCTCCTTATCCTCATCCCATATCATTTCACCTTCTCCTCCTCTTCTTCCTACTCTTTCTCCTTTTACCTTACTCTCCCTCCTCCTCCTCTCCTATCTCACATCCTACTCCTCCACTGATCCGTTTTCACACCCTTCCTCACTCCCCCTTTCCTTAACTCCTCTCCACTACTCCTATCCCATACTCCTCCTTGTCTTCCTCTTTCTCCTCTCTCCTTTTACCTAACTCTTCCTCCTCTTCCTCACCAATCCCACACCTCTCCTCCTCCTCCTCTCTTTCCCTAACTCCTCCTTCTCCTCCTCCTCTCTTTTTCCCCCTCAACGCTAAATAGCAACTAACTAACAAACACAATTTAGAACAACCCGAATTTGGCCCAAAAATGCAGAAGTTCGTCACAAGGCCCAACGACCCCCAAATTGAATGGCACCTAAACGACTCTCAGGGGGGCGGTAAATGCGACCAATTTGAATATATTAAGCATGGATTTTAAAAAGCTGTGAAAATTTTTACACCAGGGCATAGGGAGGGTCTTCCCAAGTGCCGGTCTTGTTAGATAAGGTTTTTCAGGGTAGGGGGAGAGGGGAAGAGAGGGAGGTGAGATGGAAAGAGGAGGGGACAGAGGGAGGGGAGAGGGGAAAGGAAGGGGAAGGGTGTAGGAGAGAAAGGGGAAGGGTGTAGGAGTGAAAGAGGAAAGGGGAAAGGAAGGGGAGGGAAAAGAGGGGAGGAGAGAGATAGAGGGAGGGGGGGAAGTTGGTTGGTAGTGGAAGGTTGTAAAACGTTTGTTAAGGCAGTGACGTTCCTGAGTGGGGAGGGGTAGATTGGTTGGTAGGGGAGGGGCTGGTTGGTAGGGGAGGGGCTGGTTGGAAGGTAGGGGAGGGGCTGGTTGGTAGGTACGGGAGGGATTGGTTGGTTGATAAGGGAGGGATTGGTTGGTAGGGGAAAGGGGTTGGTTGGTAGGGGGAGAGGGACTGTAGCTGCCAACGTTTCATTGACTGGAAACGTTTAATGCAACGTTCAGGAGGCGGCAGAGTGTTATGCATTTGTTAGGTTAATTAATTTTCTGATATATATATACCGTATAACTTATGTGTGTTTTGGTAATATTATTATTTTGAATGTTTGTAAATTTCGAATGGCATAAAAACGTCAGTAGAAAATTTTATTCTTATTGTTTTTAGTATTTTTTAGTTTCTATTGATATTCCTGAAGGTTTCAAACTTGTAGATATTAGACGAGGAATACATACGTCATAGCAGAGGTAATTAGTTTAAGATACGTTTACAAAGACGTTTACAGACGTTTTTATTACCCGTGACGTCGTTAAACACATCATCATACTAATGCTTTCACCTTTATTATTATTATTATTATTATTATTATTATTATTATTATCATTAAAGTTTATAGCAGCTAGCGAGATCCCTTTTGATACGATCTGGTTCTGATTCAACACTGCCGAGCTGAGAGGGGCAGGAGGAGGGAGAAGGGAAGGAAGGGGCAGGAGAGGGGAAAGGGAAGGAAGATGGAAGGGGAGAAAGGGGGGAAGGTAAAGCAGGAAAAACAGGAGAGAGAGAGAGAGAGAGAGAGAGAGAGAGAGAGAGAGAGAGAGAGAGAGAGAGAGAGAGAGTATGTGTGTGTGTGTGTGACTGGCAGGGTCGGCCGTAAAGGGAACATCTTTAGGTGCAGACGAAATGAAAAGTGGCGTAATTTGTCTCTTTTTAGGTGTAAAATGCTTTTATGGCCATACAGGAAGAGGAGGAGGAGGGAAGAGGAGGGGGAAGAGGAGGAGGGAAGAGGAGGGGAAGGAGGAGGAGGGAAGAGGGAAGGAGGAGGAGGGAAGGAAGGGAGGAGGATACATGACACACGCTTCCCTCTCTAAAAACTTTATTACGGGGACCTGTGTTTACATCTGCTCGTGTTGTTATGGTGATGGCGAGGAGGTGAGAGGGAGGAGGAGAGGGGAGGTGGAGAGGGGAGGTGGAGAGGGGATGGAAAGGGGAGAGGAAGAGGGAGAGAAGAGGGGATGGAGGAGAAGGAGAGGAGGGGAGGGGAAGTAGAAGAGAAAAGGAGAAAGGAGAGAGAGGAGGAAAGTAGTAGAAATGGGGGAGGAAGTAGCTCAATAAGACCTAGGTAGTGCCATACGACGAGCGAAAGTGACGAAGGAAAGTAATATTAAGTGGAATAAAGGAAGGGAAGTACAATTCCTCAACCATAATAAAAATAGGCAAGTACACCTATCTTCTTATCGAATAAAATACTGTAAGAAAAACGAAAACAAAAAACAATATAAATCGTTTATATAAATCAGGTAAATAAATCTCTAATTTGATCTAATATTAATAGTGAAAATAAAAAAAAAATTTCCCCTTTTCACTATAAATAAAAACTTTCTCAATATAAATAAAATACTTTCACTATATATCGTAACTTTCTCTTATTCACTAAATCAAACAACTTCTCTTAAACAATATAAATCAAGATAAAGTAACAAGAAAAAAAACATTAAAGAAAAATTATCTTGTTTGGATACAGAGATACAAAGAGACGATGGCAGTACAGTACAGGTGTTTACCGCCACCTGAGGCCTAGGACCATACCTCACCCCCTCACCCCATCCACCTGTGCTAATTTAATTAAACTGATAAACAAATGCAGATTTATGTAAGAGTCAAGAATTACACACCTGTTTTTATACACACTTTATAGTACTTGTAAACACCGAGAGACTTTACAACTTAAAGATGAAACATAAAGTAAATGGGGAAGAAAATAATGAACTAAAGTTGATTTATTTACAATGATAAAAAATGGAAAACGTAAAAAAAAAAATCAATTATAATATATTTTGTTTTGTTTTAGATTGAAAATTATAATAAAAAACAGTAAATAATTTGGGCTGAAGAGTTTGACTGAGTTATGTACAGGTATATATTCAGGTAAATAGATGTAGGAATAGTCAAATACAAGTACACGACAGGTACGAGTATAGGTAATTACAGGTACATATGTGGGTACAGGTACAAGTAGAACTTTTAATACAGGTACAGATAAAAAAATTTACTTATTTATTAACTTGTAATTCCATTTTCCATTAATACATTATACTGCATTTAATAATTACAGTGACTCACACAACAACCACATCACTGTATCCAGGTATGACTGTATCCTCTCATTAAACACACCTCATAATCATTATTTCCAGGTGATGTAAATTGGCAAAAACATGTAATAATAATAGCTTGAGAAAGGAAGAGGGAAACTCATCACTTCTTCCTGTTTTCTGAGATGCTTGTGGGATGATATGTGTGTGTCTCAGTCTTGGTCAGCGGTGAGAGATATTTTATTGACTGGATGAATGTATGTCTGTAAGTCGTGGTTGATAATAATAATAATAATAATAATAATAATAATAATAATAATAATAATAATAATAATAATAATAATAATAATAATAATAATAATAATAATAATAATAATAATAATAATAATAATAATAATAATAATAATAATAATCCAATCATAAGTTCTGCATCACAATACAACTAATCAAGGTGAGTGAAATACAACAAGACTACTGTAGTACCTTGTGTAATTATGAACCTCTCTCTCTCTCTCTCTCTCTCTCTCCCAAAACACACCAGGCCAGCGAGCACCGAGACCAGTAGTGAAGCTTCCTATTGCTCTACTAAATTGCTGGTGAGGGCAATTAGTGTTAGTGCAGTAGTTATTGAGCCAATTATCATCCCAGTAAGTATTTAGAAGGCCGGATCTTTAATGGCTAGCCTAAAGAGACGGACACACACACACACACACACACACACACACGTATATATCTAAACTTATATACACACACATACACACACAGACACATTATACATACATAAATTTAAATAGAATTATACCGATAAGTAGAAAATATTACATCAATGTTATCACCTCTTTCTTTTATCTCTCTCTTTCTCTACTCACTTTCATTCTGCTCTCTTTATTCACTCTCTTTCGCCTTTTTCCTGTTTCATCCTCTTGTACTTTCTCTTTCCCTCCCACACTCTCTCTCTCTCTCTCTCTCTCCCTTTCTCTGTCATTCCTTACTCTCACTTCACCTATTCCATGTTTATCTCTCTGTGCCTCTCACTATCTTCCCCTTCTATCTTCCTCTGTTTTGGTAATGATTCTCTCTCTCTCTCCCTCTCACCCCTCATTCTCTTCATCTCTCTCTCACCCTTCTCTCTTCCCTCATTCTCCTTATCTCTCTCTTACCCTTCTCTCCTCCCTCATTCTCTTCATCTCTCTCCCTGTCTCTCACACCCTCTCCCCTCCCCCGGTAAGTAATGTCCACCAGGCGACCGGCCACAGCCCAGCCAATTCTGCCGGACAAGCGTCATTTCTCCAGTGCCAAATTACCAGCTCGGGCGGCGCTGTTCAATCAAGCTTCCGAGTCCCAGGGCGGCCATCACAGTTCAATAGGTCATGTCCCGTGGCCGGCAGGGACACTAAATAACAACGACAGTCAATTTGTGTCTGGTGCCTGTACAATTCCTCCTCTCCCTCTCTCTCTCTCTCTCTCTCTCTCCTCCTGCCCCCCTCTCCTCCCCTGCCCCATTTCCTTCCCTCTCTCTCTCTCTCTCTAACGTGTGTCTAGATGACCTACCCTCTTTTCTCACTCTCTCTCCCTCCGTTCCTCCCCTACCATTTCCCTGAACGTCATCCCCTCCTTCCTCCTCCTCTCCTCTTTCCCCTCTACACTCTCCCTCTCTTCTTCTACCATGTCCCTAGACGACTTCCCTTCCCTTCCCCTCCTTACCTAGATTCCTCCTCTCCTTTTCCCTCCCTTCGTTGTCCTCTCTCCCTACTCACATTTTCACACATTATCCCTCTTTTTTGTCTCTTGGATTCCTAGGATACCCCCCCCTTGTAGGACACCACGCTACCTCCTAGGACGCCACCTGTTGCCCCTCTTTCCCAGGACGTATTCCCCTCTTGGACGCGACCTGCTAGAACGTCCCCCTCCCGAACCATCCCTCCTAAGACTTGCCCCTCATCCTAGCTATCGATCCTAGGATATCCCCTACCCTCCTAGGACTCTCTCTCCCTCCCTCACTCATGGCAACCCTCCCTCCTTTCCCACAGGAGCCACCCTCTCTCCCTTCCCACAGGAGGCGCCCCTTCAAAGTTTGATGTCCAGTGACTACTCAAGGGGGAGCGAGGAAGACTGTCCTCTATTTACCATTATGTGGAGTTGTTTAGTAGGGGAACAGGGAGGGAGGGAGGCTGCTTAGGTAGGTAGGTGGGTGGGTGGGTGGGTGGGTGGGTAGGCAGGCAGGCAGGTAGGTAAGAGGGATAGGCTGGGGAATGTTGAAGCTGATGGTGTCTCAACTCTCAAGGGTGTAGAGAGAGAGAGAGAGAGAGAGAGAGAGAGAGAGAGAGAGAGAGAGAGAGAGAGAGAGAGAGAGAGAGAGAGAAGAAAAAAAATACAAGGAAGAAATGGCCCAAAATACACCAAAATACAGTCGTCATACAAATTCTATTATTATCATACTTACGAACAATAAAAAACAATATATAATAAACATTTGAAAATATATATGAAATCGTAATAACAAAATACTCGGAATAGTTAACAAGTGATATTGTGTTATGTATTAAATTATAGGTGGGGTCATTTTAACTTCTGTAATTTATAGGATATTTTCTCATTTTCCTTAACTACATAATAGTGAAATAAATACGTATGAATAAAACCGTACGCCGTTTTCTTTCGAGTTCGACTGAAGGGACGAGGGGGATAGGGGGGTATATTTTTATTTTTTATTTTTTATTTATTTGTTATTATTTTTTGCAGATCTCTTAACGATGAATTACTTTTTTTTAATAATTATTATATTAATATCATTTGTGTTATAGAAATATAATATCTTGAGGTCGCGTTTGATATTTAAACATGATTGATCTTGATACATATTACCGATTCACATTAATTCACATTTTGATATCGTGTTTGTCAGTTATCTTTGTTATCTTGATGTTATTGACCATGTTATTGTTATCTTGATGTTATTGGTTATGTTATTGTATCAGGGTATTAGTCGTCTGATATCGTGGTTGATATCTGTTGGGTATAATGTTATGGTAATGTTATGCATAACGGCGTTTATACTCGTTGATTTTAAGAACATGTGTAAGGTTAACTTTCCTGTTACTGGATGTCTTGTCGTCACCCATTGTCACTCGCCTTCGTTACTCACTGTCCTTTGGTCACTCTCTCTCACCTTCCTCCACTGTCACTCACCCCTGTCACTCACTCTCACTTGTTCTTGTCATTCACCGTCATTCGCCTTTGTCACTAACCGTCACTTACCATCGTCACTTACCATCGTCACTCACTTTCGTCACATCCACATCCCCGTCACTCACCACCGTCACACACATACACCCCGTCACTCACCATCGGCACACACACACACACACCCGTCACTCACCACCGTCACACACACCCTCGTCACTCACCATCGTCACACACACACACACACACACACCGTCACTCACCATCGTCACACATACACCCCGTCACTCACCATCGTCACACACACCCGTCACTCACCATCTTCACACACACCCACACCCGTCACTCCACCATCATCCACACACACCCCGTTACTCATCACCATCCACACACACCACCGTCACACACACGCACACACCCGTCACTCACCACCGTCACACACACACCCCCGTCACACACACGCACACACCCCGTCACTCACTGTCACTCGCCCTCGCCATGGTTCGCCGTCGCTCGCCGCCCACAAGCTCGTAAAGCGGGGAATAACTATGCTTTTGGCTGTCATTGTAACCACTTAAAGCATCATAACGCCAGGGAGGGACAGGAAACTCATCACTAGGTCTTATCACCACTGTTTTTACTGCTCCCCTCAAGGATGAGAACCAGCCAGTGTTGGAGGGTGGTGGGGAGTGAGTGTGGTGGGGGTGTTGGAGGAGTGTTGGAGGGGTGTGTTGGAGGGGGGTGTTGGAGGGGAGGTGTTGGAGGGGGTGTTGGAGGGTGTTGGAGGGTAGGGAGAGTGTTGGAGTGTTGGAGAGTGTGTTGGAGAGTGTTGGAGAGGTGTTGGATTGGGAGTGTTGGAGAGGTTGGAGGAGGGGTTGTTGGAGGGGAGGAGAGTGTTGGAGGGTGTTGGAGGGTGTTGGAGGGTGTTGGAGGTGTTGGAGGTGTTGGAGGTTGGAGGTGTTGGTGGGGGGGTGTTGGTGGGGGGTGTTGGAGGGGTGTTGGAGAGTGTTGGAGGTGTTGGAGTGTTGGTGGGGAGTGTTGGTGGCGGGAGGTGTTGGTGGTAATTGTGATACTGGTGGGGGAGGGGTGGAGGAATGGTGGTTGGTAAGTTGGTGGTGTGGTTTGATGGTGGTGAGGGATAGGGGTGGTGTTGGTGGTGGTTGTGGTGGTGATGGTTGCTAAGTTTTTGGTGTTGGTGCGAGGCTGGTAACGATGATTGTGGTGGTAGTTGTGATTGTCGTGGGGAGTGACTGTAGTGGTGGAAATACTGTGGTGGTGATGGTGGCGGAACGGGCTGTGATAATTGGTAGAGATAATATAGTAGTAGCAGTAGTGATTATGGTGGGAGACGAACTGATAACTCTCTCTCTCTCTCTCTCTCTCTCTCTCTCTCTCTCTCTCTCTTAGTCATGAGCTGTGATTCTTAAAACAATGACAACAAAAACAACACTAACAACAACATCAAGAAGAACAACAGCAACAAGTAATAATGGAACAAAAACTTATTGGTTCCATCAACAACTATTATCTGAAATGTATAACTATCATCACTACCACAACTACTAGCATCAATACTAGTATCACAAGTATTACTATTATCACCACCAGCGCCATACACACATACATCATACATTACCATAACTACCATTACCATACAACCACCCCATACCATTACCACCACCACCACTACTACTACTACTACAAAAAAAATCCACTAGCAACTACCACCATTCCACCATAACTAACACATCACCATAACCACCACCATTACCACCACTATATACCACCACCTCATTACCACCGTTACCATAACTACCACCACAGCACTACCACCAGCATCATCAATCACCACCAACTTATGGCTGACACTAAATTGTGGTTAATAGTCGTTCAACCACCACCACTACTACCACTACAACCAGGATGAAATAAAATAAATAACTGCAAAAATATTAAATAAATGAATAAAATGCAAATCCCAGTAAAAACAAGAAAAGAAAATTAAATAATATATACAAAAAAAGTAAATCAAGTAATATTTTTCTCTATTAAAAACCGAACAAGAAATATATCAAGAGGAAATAAATAAAATAGGGTAAATTTATTCTTTTGTTTTGAACCGTTTTTTTTTAATTGGTTCCTTTAGTAAGATAATTTTTTTCCAGTTTCCTCTCTCTCTCTCTCTCTCTCTCTCTCTCTCTCTCTCTCTCTCTCTCAGGACGCTGTAAGACGTCAGGTAAGGACAGGTAAGGCGGCTGTCACCCCTAATAGCAGAGAGGAACACCTGGGTCTACTGTTTCACGTAGACGTTCCCTGAGTGTGTCTAGGAATATACTGTAGTGTTAAAGTGAGGTGTGGGGGGGTGTGTGGGGGGTGTGGGGGTGGAGTGGTGGCAGTGGCTGGTCAGGGGTGATAGATGTTGGTCAGGGGATAGTGGTCAGGGGATGGTGGTCGGGGAGGTGGTAGTGGTCAGGGGGTGGTAGTGGTCGGGGAGGTGAGTGGTGGTGAGTGGTCAGGGAGGTGGTGGTGGTCAGGAGGTGGTCAGAGGTGGTGTAGGTGGTAGTGGTCAGGGAGGTGGTGGGTGGGGAGGTGGTAGTGGTCGGGGAGGTGGTAGTGGTCAGGGGGAGGTAGTGGTCAGGAGGTGGTAGAGGTGGTAGTGGTCAGGAGAGTGGTCAGGTGGTAGTGGTCAGGGGAGGTGGTAGTGGTCAGGAGGTGGTAGTGGTCAGGAGGTGGTAGGTGGTCAGGGGAGGTGGTGGGTGGTCAGGGAGGTGGTAGGTGGTCGGGGTGGGGTCGGCTACTAGCTGAGGCCGACTATGACGTTAATTGCTCTATAAACTATGAGTTACGTGGGTAAATTACAGCACTCGGTGAAGCTCTTCTTGTGAGATTGAAATTGTCCACCACTGAGGGTAAGAGTTCAGAGCCCCGTACTGTCATAACCAACAGCTTTACTGAACACTGTCACACACACACACACACACACACACACACACACACACACACACACACACACACACACAGAAAAAAGTATATAAAAATCTCTTAAAAAAAAAGCCAAAACCTCTTCTCTTTCCCCATAAGACAAATAAAATATATAAAAAACCGTCACAAAGATGGTGTTTTACGGACCCCCCCCCTCCTCCAACAGGTAACCTCAGGTAGATAAAAAGACCGCCCAACACCACTAATTAATTCGCACTATTTTACACCATTAAGTCAGTTGACACATCAGGCCTCGACACAAACCATCTACGTGTGCTAACAAGTTCCTCAAATGCGGGGAATAAAAAAAAAATTAACAAAAAAACTACAATAATTCCAACACCATTACGACGCTTCCCAATTTATTTCGTCCAATCAGGAACTTGCCAAAGACACCTTATACACAGCAAATTACTACACCCCAATATATACCACCAACAATCATAAGAAACTATTATATTTGTCAAAGTAATTTCTACCAGTTAAAGATTGAATATTATTATGTAGAAAGTAATATTTTTGAAAGTTTTTATCACAGGAGGAAAGACCAGGTTGACCAGGAAGTGAATGAGGGGGAGTTTAGGGTGGTGAAGGCCGAGTCATAAAGCTGTGTGTCACCTGTGAGGTATAAGAGTGTGTGTGTCATCTCGAGAGAGGGAATGAGATATTGACACGCGGAAGAGAGATAGAGACAGACAGACAGACACGAGAAAGAGACAGAGATACCAATTCAAGAACCCACACCTCATCCCCACCAGGTAACCACAACGACACGAATCATTATTTTTAAACCCACCGTGAAATCGAACCTGAACCTCTAAGGGATACTAATGGGGGGTCCTTTAAGTTAACATTTGATGGGAAGATTTACACGGAGCCAAGGTCGATTAATTATCACAAGACTCAACACAAACCAATTCGTAAACACTTCTTATATTTGGGTGGAAATTGAGGTGGCTTCAATTTCCTGTGATATGATACTAATTTCAAGTTGCTTCTTTTTCTTCTTTTTTTTATTAACCCATTATGTGGGATTGGAATAACCCTCTCTTGGCCACTAAAACAGGTGTTGTTGTCGGTGTGGAGTGGGGGTAGGGAGGGGGAGATAGGTGGGAGGAAAGGGGGGGGAGGGAGGAGGAGGGAGGGGAGGTGGAGAGGGGGGGAAAGATGAAACAATGGTGATGGGCCAAGTGGGAGTGGGTGGGTAGAGAGTGTATGGAGGGAGGGTAAGAAAGGAGAGAAGGGGGGAGAGGGAGAGAGGGAAGAAAGGAGGGAGAAGGGAGGAGAGGGACGGAGAGAGGAGGGAAGAAGGGAGGGAGGGAGGTGTGTGTGGACGAGGAAGGTATGGCAGATGGTCGGGTAATAAACACACGCTAATAAAACGCACCAAATGGCAATCTCTTTAGTCAACAAGCGGTGAGCGGAGTGAACTGTGGCGTGGACGGACCAGCCAACACACCTCTTGTCAGTCTAGGTAAAGCTTATTAACTCTTCATCCTTCCTCAAGACATTACCCAAGCAGATTCGGTGCCTTTGGGGATGGGGGTGGAGGGGTGGGTTGATGGAGACAGTATTTCTTCGTTCTGCCGGTGCTGTCAGAAATCGGGAGGATGTTCGTTTAGTGTGTCTTGGAGAAAAATGCCAGGTACTTGAAGTTCTCGTGTTGGTGTTAAGTTCATTGTACTGATTCCTAGTTTAGAGGTCGCCTGTAGGGTCCTACACTTTCTTGGTTAATTAAGTGAAGTCCAGTCAACATCGCCAGTATAAGAACTCAACATCTCCAGTACAAGAACTCAACATCACCAGGCACTTCCATCCATCTTTTACATGTGCAATGGTGATGTTTTATGGCGTCAACGGCCTCAATCCTCCGCGTGACCTAGTACTACAAGGCATCGAGTACCTGGACCTTGTGGGCTCTACCGGTAATTGTAGCCAAGGTTCAGGTGATCATCCGACCCGAGAGGAAGTAGTGATGATGAGATTCCATGTATACTAACACTAAGGGGAGGAGGGAGGGGGAGAGAAGGGAGGGAAGGGGTGGGAGTGAAGGGGTGGGAGTGTGGAAGTGGGTGGAGAGAGGGAAGAGAAGGGGGGAGGAGAAAGGAAAATGAGAGAGGGAAGAGAGGAACGTGAAGGAGAAATGGAAATGAGAGGGGGTTAGAGAGGGGGGAGGGGGGAAAGGGAAAGGAAAAAGGGGGAGGGAGAAAGGAAGGAGGGGTAGGGAGGAGATGGAGGAAGAGGGGATGGGAAGAGGAAGAAAGAAGAGGAAGGAACAAAGGGTAAAAGTAAAAATATATATTGACTGCTCTTACAACAGCTTGCAATCAAAGGTGTTAAAATCACCCAAATCACGAGAAAACTGATATACCAAGTGTGTTTGATTCAGCTCCAGATAAAACAACTCAAATCACCAATGGTTATAGTGAACAGTGAATAACGTTACAGTGTTATATGGAGAAGATTAGATTTATATATATATATATGAATGGGATGAAAGATGTAAACATGAATCACTTATTCTCTCTCTCTCTCTCTCTCTCATATTACTAGGTAGGTAAATTAACTAAAAAAAACCCAGAATATCTATTTGTTGTTATTGATCAAATTTCAACTAAATTATCTAAATACTTATAATAATTCCATATAACTTAACAATATATTTATCAACAGATTATTCTAAAAAAACAACTCCTATATACGTTAATAAAACCACAAAAATGCAAATTCCTTAAGATCCAATAATGTATATATATATAAATTTTGTCATGTGGGCTACAGCGTGTAAGAGGTGAGGCAGATGAGGGAGGAAGTGATTATTTTGGTGAGATAGTGAGGAAATACCTACTTCCCGGCGGCGGTAGCAGAAAGTAACAACGTCACCCACAAACCGGTTTTCTACTTTCCTGGCGTCACTCTCCTTGTATAGCCTACTGCTCCCTCTAGCTATTGTCCACGTTACTGTCTTTTGTATTCGTTATCATCGTCACTGTCCTGGTTATCATTGTCACTGTCCTGGTTATCATTGTTACTGTCCTGGTTATCATTGTCACTGTCCTGGTTATCATTGTCACTGTCCTGGTTTTCATTGTCACTGTCCTGGTTATCATTGTCACTGTCCTGGTTATCATTGTCACTGTCCTGGTTATCATAGTCACTGTCTTCGTTATCATTGTCATTGTCATAGTCACTGTCCTATCATAGTCACTGTCCTCCTCAACACAGATAAAAAAAAAATCAACAAAACGAAAAGAAAGAAATTAAAAAAAAAGCGAAAACACTAAAAAGTAAAGCAAAAACAAAGTAAAAAAGCAAAAATAATAAACGGCGAAAAGATAAAAGAATGAAGACAGACAGACAGACAGACAGACAGACAGACAGACAGACAGGAAGGAAGAAATAAAATAGCACAAAAAACAGTCATAAAAGATGAACACAATGTACCGTGTGGGAAGCAGTTGTCACCCCGACCTACTACTTTTACTATCACCGCTACCACTATTACTACCACCACCATTATTACTACTACTACTACTACTACTACCATCATTACTAATACTACCACTACCACTATACTACCATTACTACTACCACCACTACAACTATCACCATACCCACTTTCACTAATACTACTACTTCTACCATATCACCACAACCACTACAATCACCACCACCACGTCACCACCTCACCATCACCACGTCACCACCTCACCATCACCACCCCCCCCCCTTAACATGCTACTTATAATAATCACCATAAAAACACATTTACATAACACGTACAATAACCAACTGGTAATACTTGAGAATAAAACTTCGAGGCTCAGCTGGTGGTATCGAACCCCCCGTACTTGCAAAACCCATCCCAAGTTATTCATAATTGTTTGATTCTCGTTTTCTATCGGTCCTTTATCCCATTTTCTTTATTCTGATGTTAGGGAACACTGCAGCATTAACTTTTATTGGGGTCTGTATCTGTCTGTCTGTGTCTGTCTGTCTGTGGCTGTCTGTCTGTGGCTGTCTGTCTTACTTTTCCCTGTCTGTGTCTGTCTGTGGCTGTCTGTCTGTCTGTCTGTCTGTCTCCTAACTGGTGCTATGTTACGATAGTCTCTCAGTATAATTTGATATCTTAATTAGTGCTAAATCACCTTATTTTATTTAAGCAGAGTGTCTGTGTCTTTACAAAACAAGACAGACAGACACAGACATACAAACACAGAGAAAAGACATAAAGACAGACAGACACAGACAGACAGACACAGACATACAAACACAGAGAAAACACTAGAAATAGACAGACAGAGAATAACAAAGATAAATACTCAAAGAAAGAGAAAGAGAAAAAGAGAGAAAGACAGAGAAAGAGAGAGACAGAAAGAGAGAGAGAAAAAGAGAGAAAGACAGAGAAAGAGACAGAAAGAGAAAGAGAAAAAGAGAGAAAGACAGAGAAAGAGAGACAGAAAGAGAAAGAGAAAAAGAGAGAAAGACAGAGAAAGAGAGAGACAGAGAGAGAAAAAGAGAGAAAGACAGAGAAAGAGAGACAAAGAGAGAGAAAGAAAGAAAGGAAGAGGCAGACAGACAGACATTTATTCTAGGCATTTAACTTTTGTATAATTTATTACACGAATTATCCTTTATTATTTCCCTAAAATGTTAAAAAAATGTTAATTAACACATAAATATTACCTTCTATTCGTGATGTTGAGTACAGTGACTTAATTCCATGAGTACGATAGTTCAATCTCCTTGAGTACAATTTCACTACACTTTGGGGGAACAGGTTAATGTATTCAAAGGGTTAAGACCGTACTCGAGGGGTTAAGACACTGTACTCAAGGGGTTAAGGCATCGTACTCACTGGGCTAAACCTTTGTATTTAGGAGGCTTGCATCGTACTCAAGTTGAAGGCATCGTACTCTCAAGGCTAAATTATTGTACTCTGAAAGCTGACCATGTACTCAGAAGGCTAACATCGTACTCAATCATTGTACTCAGAAGGCTGACATCGTACTCAATCATTGTACTCAGAAGGCTGACATCGTACTCAATCATTGTACTCAGAAGGCTAACATCGTACTCAATCATTGTACTCAGAAGGCTGACATCGTACTCAAAAGCCGAAAATAATAAACATGGAGGCAACATGTCCAGTACTGCATACGACCGCCAACACTCTCATCTGGTATCGAACTAGCGACTCTTTGGCCAGGAGGCGAGCGGTGTACCCACTTCACCACCGCACAATTAACTTCACATTATCTACCATTAAAGTAAAAGACTAACTAGACTTAACCACCGCTAAGAAACTAACTACCTCTAACAACCATTAACTAATGATAAACTAACTACCATGAACCACAATCACTAAAAAAAAAAAAATGCCAATACTTACAGCTAGTTAATTAACACAATCAACTAACGACCTAGTACACCAATTAGCACATACGCCACTAACAGACAATTGTCCTTGTTACGTGTCTTTGTTACAACACACAAATAAACAGACAATGAAACTCCTCTTTATGAATTTACAAACACACAAGCGACTCCCTGATTTAAGAGAGCACATTGAATTTTATATACGAGAGAGCGTGGATAATGACTTCATGCTCCGCCCCCTGCCTCACCCCTCCCCCCTCCTACCCTCACCCCGCCCCCCCCCCTATCCTCCAGATAACCACCAAATTACATACACAAATTATAATTAGATGTTAACAGTGCCACAAACTCGGTAACTACTTTATTATATAATGACTAACAAGGTATTATAATAACCCCCCTCCTCCTCCTCACCCCCCTCACATACCCCCTCCCTTACCTCCACCTCCTACCCCCCACCCCTACCTCAACCCTTTCGTAGTTAAATAAAAAAAAAAGTAAAAACAAAATAAAAGTTAAAAAAAAACCCGAATCATTTTATAATGTTTAATGACTCGGGTTCGGGAAAACACAGTATAAAGGCGGAGTCAAGCAAGACCAAACAAATGGTACAACAGTGAAGCCCTTCCTGTCAGCCACCTGCTTCTTTTTAACGACCTTAAATGACACACATTCTAACGACGCTCATATTTCTAACCTCTGTACCTACTGCCACCCCCCCACCACCCCCACCCCCCCCCCGACCGCCCTGCATTGATATGAGTCATTCTCTCTTAGTCCATTTATAGTTTGAGAGTAATATTATTCTTAGGAAAGGGGAGGAGGGGGTGAAGAGGTGGTAGAGAGTGAAAGAAATAAGGTAAGAGTAGTAGGTGGTGGAAGTAAAATAAAAAATAAAAGTAAATAAAATGGTAAGGTAAAAGATAGTAAAGGTAAGTAAATAAAGTAAGGTAAAGTAAAGATAAAGGAAAAGAATTAAATAGGATTAGGGTTGAATTAGGTTAGAAGTAGGTAAATGGGTGAAAAAAAATAAAAAAGGTAAAAGGTAAGGTAAAGGTAAGGTGGGTAAAGGTAAAATTGGGGGTTAGGTTAGGTTAGGTTAGGTTAGGTTAGGTTAGGTTAGGTTAGGTTAGGTTAGGTTAGGTTGGGTTGGGTAAGGTAAGGTAAGGTAAGGTAAGGTAAGGTAAGGTAAGGTAAGGTAAGGTAAGGTAAGGTAAGGTAAGGTTAGGTTAGGTTAGGTTAGGTTAGGTTAGGTTAGGTTAGGTAAGGTAAGGTTAGGTTAGGTTAAAGAAAGAACACTCCATTGTTTCATTTATCATAATTAAAATATTTCACAGCTCGCTCATACACACTTAATAGCTCCAAGGACCCAGAACAACATTAATCATCTTCAGAATTATAACTCATGATCATGTTGTGAAAATTAGAGTACCTGTATCTTGTATAATAATTCAGAAACAACTTTTTTTTTCTTAATTTATCGTCTCAATTATATAATGTAAATTGAATTATTACTGAATGAAAGTTTAAGAATTAGTGTGTCAAATTTATATTTTGTTATTATGGTAATTATCGAGTAAGTTGTTAAATTATTTGGTCTTGTGAGGGAATATATTTAATGAGTCCTTTGCTTCAGGGCCACCAAAGACAACTCTCTACACAACTTCAAAAACACTAAAAAACGACATTGGTGAAAATCTTCTAATCTCTCAAATTTATTTTACCTAAACACTCGACTTCCATCACACAAACAAAATATACAAAGTGTCTCAAAAAAATGTATACACACAGCCATACAAATTACCATAGTGATTCACGCGATCTCTACCGTAACCCGTGAGGCACTGTGCATACATTATTTTGAGACACTTTGTATAATAAAAGTTTATTCACGTAATTATTGTGGTCTGAGAATAACACTGTAGGTCCTTGATAGTGGTGGGAAAATTCACAGTTTTATGTCCGTACTGTGTATTTATCAGAGGGAAAGATAGTTATTATGTGGTGTTATTGAAGATAATTTGGGGGGATAACAATGGCCAAGTTGGTAACACTCTATAAGATGGCGGCTTTTTACTGTAAATAACTAGTGCTGATGGAGTCATTATTATTATTATTATCTCTCTCTCTCTCTCTCTCTCTCTCTCTCTCTCTCTCTCTCTCTCTCTCTCGTATTTTTTCCAAAATTTTCTTTATTGTTTTCTCTGTCTCTTTCTCTATTTCCTTTTCCGTTATTGTTCCTTTCACGATTTATCTGTCTGTCTGTCTGTCTGTCTATCACTGCCTCCTCCCCCTCACCCTCCATTCTCCCCTCCCCCTCACCCCCCATTCTCCCCTCCCCCTCACCCCCCATTCTCCCCTCCCCCCTATATTCTAAAGAGTTTCTCCCCAGCGGAAAATTTTGTCCTCCCAGCCATCTGAGGAATAAGTATCCTAGATCTGGCCTCCCCCTCACCATCCCCCCTTCAAGTAGGAGGAGGAGGAGGAGGAAGAGTAGGAGGAGGGTGGAAGAGGGTGGAAGAGGGGAAGGAGGGCGGAGGAGAAGGTGAATTAACATCTATTTTTCATCGCGGATTAAATTGGGCGTCTGGTGAAGAAGGAGGAGGAGGGAGGAGGAGGGGGAGGAGGAGGAAGAGGAGGTGGGAGGAGGAAGAGGAGGAGGGAGTGGGGACGGCCGCGACAGATGTGCCCACCACCGCCTCCTCTTAACCCAAGCCCACACAACATTTTCCAAAACTAATGGATTCCAAACACATAAACGCGGGTCAAATTTGCAATTTTAAACAGTTTACATAAAGGATCAGGCCCGTCCCTCGAACCCCGATTAGCCAAACAAAACTCGAGATCTCCGCCTTAACCAAGACTAATACCTTCACTGAGGAAGATTCACACATGTAAATATTGATAGATATCGCTCATTCAACAGACCCAAGTGGAGTAGTGGTGGAGTGGTGGAGTGATTGTGGTTGAGGAGGGTATCGTTAAGACTTGCTACCCTAGATTTTGATATCAACCAAATGGCCACCCAACCTGTTTTCCCCCCACCCACGTCCGCTGGTGCTGCCTCTTCCTATAATAATATTTGCCCTGGGGTATTTTTCCCTGATTTTTACTCCCCCTCCCTCCCCCCCCTCCCTCCTACTACTTACCCCCCCCCTACCTCAATCCTACACGAGGGTGGTAATAGTTGTTGCCGCTGGTGTGGTAGATAATGGTGGTAATCATCTGACAAAACAACGTGGCACAAAATCTGGGCGACTGATGTATATATTTTGTTTGTCAATTCTTTAAAAAAAAATTATAATATGAATGATTTATTTTTTATTTCCGTGACTAATTTAATCGTAATAAAGATAAACGTTAAAGATTTATTTGTTATTGTTAAAAAAAATCACATTTCTTAGTGATTTTTTTTATTTACAGAGAATAATGAACTATTTAATTAAGTCAATTATATAAACATAAAGTAAAAAATAAATTCTTAACGTAAAATTTTTTATATAATAATTCATAAATAAATAAATCATTCAACAATAAAACACAAGTTCCTTTCGCACTCAAATAATATCTCTCACAGAAACCTTTAAAACGACCTTTCCTAAAACACATCTTTGGAAATTCACCTGACATTTGTTTCAATAAAATCACAAAACACAAAAATAAAATCCCTCACAGCTCCTTGTAAGTCTTGGAGGATATATATTATTTTTTATCTGATATTAATTAACAAAATACCAATGTTTACAGGTAAGAATGTCACACCTGGTCTTGGGAGAGAAAGGGTGGTGGGGTAAAGAGGATTATGGCCTTTATTTAGTGGGATGATAGAGGTTGTTTTTGATTGGTAATACTTTACCTGGACATTATCACGCTTTGTTAATATAAGAAAGAAAATAATAATAAGTAAATAAATAAATAAATAAAAATAAATAAAATAATAATAATAATAATAATAATAATAATAATAATAATAATAATAATAATAATAATAATAATAATAATAATAATAATAATAATAATAATAATAATAATAATAATAATAATAATAATAATATTAATAATAATATTAATATTAATATAATAATAATAATAATAATAATAATAATAATAATAATAATAATAATAATAATAATAATAATAATAATAAATAAATAAATAAATAAAAATAATTGGAATGATGAATAATGATGATGACGCAACAGTAGTAACAGATGTATCCCAGCTTATAACAGTATACTCATTTAAACAGATACAACAGTAAAAATGGTAACAGCAACAGTAATAATTGCTTTGTCATCCACCTCCCCGCCCCTCCACCGTAAGAGAGCCTTGGTCATTGTCACACCTGGCAGCCTGGACCCCCCACCTCCTCTCCTCCTTTCCTCCTCCTCCACCTCCTCCTCCCCTCTCTCCTCCTCTTCGAGTAAGTCTCTTACCCTCTTCCTCCTGCTCCTCGTGTATATATTCTTGTGATGCTCCTACACCTCCTCCTTCACCACCTCCTCCTCCCCCACCACCTCCCTCCTCCTCTCACCACCTCCTCCTTCACCACCACCTCCTCCCTCCTTCACTCACCTCCTCCTTCACCACCACCTCCTCCTCCTTCACTACCTCCTCCTCCTCCTCACCACCCTCCTCCTCCTTCATACCTCCTCCTCCTCCTTCACCACCTCCTCCCTCCTCTCCTTCACCCCTCACCTCCCTCTCCCCCCTCCTCCCACCACCACCCTCTCACCCCTCCTTCACCACCTCCTCCTCCTCACCACACCTCCTCCTCACCACCTCCTCCTCACCTACCCTCCCTCCTTCACTACCTCCTCCTCCCCACCACACCTCCCTCCTCCTTCACCACCTCCTCCTCCTCCTTCACCACCCTCCTCCTCACCACCTCCTCCCTCCTTCACACCTCCTCCTCCTTCACTCACCACCTCTCCTCCTCCTTCACCACCTCCTCCTCCTTCACCACCTCCTCCTCCACCACACCACCTCCTCCTCCTTCACCCCACCACCTCCTCCTCTCTCACTCACCACCTCCTCCTCCTTCACTACCTCCTCCCTCCTTCACCACCACCTCCTCCTCCTTCACCACCTCCTCCTCCTTCACCACCTCCTCCTCCTTCACACTACCTCCCTCCTCACCACCCTCCTCCTTCACCACCACCCTCCTCCTCCTCCTTCACCTCCTCCTCCACTCACCTCCACCTCCTCCCCTTCACCCCACCACCTCCTCCTTCACTCACCTCCTCCACCACCTCCTCCTCCTCCTCACCTCCTCCTCCTCACCACTCACCTCCTCCTCCTCCTCCTCCTCCTCACACCTCCTCCTCACACCTCCTCCTCCTCTCTCCACCACCTCATCCATCTCCACCTCTTTTTCCATCTCCCTTTCCACCTCCTCCTCCCATCAACACTTATAATGATTAATTTTCGATTAATTGGATTAGATATATAGGTGAGAGAAGGAGAAGGAGGAGGGAGGAGGAGGAGGGGGAGGGAGGAGGAGGAGGGGAGGAGGGAGGAGGGAGGAGGAGGGAGGGGAGGAGGAGGAGGAGGAGGAGGAGGAGGAGGGGAGGAGGAGAGGAGGAGGAGGGAGGAGGAGGAGAGAGAAAGGAGGAAGGGAGGAGGCTTAAAAGGAAGGAAGGGAGGAGGCCTAGAAGGAAGGAGGGAGGAGCCTAGAAGGAAGGAGGGAGGAGGGAAGAGGGAGGGACGTACACAAGGATAAGAAAGAGGAAGAGGGAGGAGGAGAAAGAAAAGAAGAGAGAGAGAGAGAGAGATAAGAGGCAGTGCGTGAGAACTTTCTTGATTAATCTCACTACCTGATGGGCTTACAACTTAAGACTCTATTGCGTATTTACACACGCTCACGACGCAAAGGTGAGAGAGAGAGAGAGAGAGAGAGAGAGAAGGAGGGAGAGAGATAACTATATCAGATATATCCACCTCAGGTTACTTGAATTACTTTAACACACACACAGTTTATTGGTCAATACATTACACTTTAAGACTAACTCTATAGGGAGAGTCATTCTACAAAGGGTAAGTGACTCAGAGGAGGACTACAACAAGTCTACGGACATAAATCATAAAATATCAAGACTCTATTGAAATAAACTTATACATTGGTGATATAATACAAAATGTTCCAATATTTTCTGCTGTGATAACTGAGAACTAATTACTTGTCAACATTAGTACGATACATTAACTTTCAAACACATTTTTATTACACTCTATAACTTTCTTGATGTAAACACAGAAGACCTCCTCCTTCCCTCCCTCCCTTCTATATATGACCCTGACCTCTGACCCTGACCTCCCCCACCCTACCCCCACTTATCCCTATCGTGGTCAATGTGCCGATGTTATTTTCTTTCAGTGCCAACATTGACCACACAACACAACCGATCGATGTTGATAATTGGAAAGCTGGTGGACCCGTGTAGTGTGTTGTCACGCCACGACAAACAAGCGAACCAACCAACACAAAATACACGACCTTGATTTAATTCGGGATATGTCAGGTTTGTATTGTGTGCATGTAAACAAAGGAGAAGGGATGGTTTGTAAATAAAAAAAAATATTGTGTATGGTTTGTGTCTGTGATTTTGGGGCTATGGTGTGTATGATGGGATGTATATGATGCGGTTTGTATAGATGTGTATATTTTGTGGTGTGTCTGTCTGTCTGTCTGTCTCTATAACATATCTATCTATCCTTCTGTCTGTTTGTTTGTCTATAGTTCTGTCTCTCCGCCTATCACTCTTCACCTTCGCCGCTCTCGTAAGCATGACTCAGACGTCCTGATTAATGTCAACAATTACCTATATTCCGGCAGGTGGGAGGATCCGTCACAACTCACATCTTTATAAAACAACTAAGTCCTCGTCACAACAACAACAACTATAACCAACAACTTTTATAGAACTCGGTGAATTTATATAGTAATATGTATATAAACTGTTAATATTAAGGGTATTTTGAGAGAGAGAGAGAGAGAGAGAGAGACTAGCAGGTAAACAAACAAAATCAACTGATCAACCTGGAAAAAAACCCAAAAATATATAAGAATAATATCAATAGTAAGTCAAATATGTGGAATATATATATATATATGTTTAACGAAGCTTGAACAGATCGTCCTGGGAAAGAAACAGAGGGGGAGGAGTCTCATGCATATGGAAGACCAACTTGTGAATAAATTTGATACGGGAATTATTGTGGTAGTTTGTTGTAGTGGTAGTGGTAGTGGTAGTGGTAGTGGTAGATTAGTGTAGTGGTAGAGGTAGTGTCAGAAGCTCGTGTATTTGGAGTATCTATTTAATCTCTGTCTGTCTGTCTGTCTGTCTGTGTCTGTCTGTCTGTCTGTCTGTCTGTTGTCTCTCTCTCTCTCTCTCTCTCTCTCTGTCCATTTATATGCTTGTCATTCCTGTCTCAACGCTACTGGAGTTTGGACGTGATGGAGGGGTAGAAGGAAGGGGGAAAACACAGGGAAGGAGGATTAAAGGAGAGAGAAGGAAGAAATGAGGAAGGAAATGATGAATGACATGCGAACAGAGGAGGAAATCAGGAGGAAGAAGAGAGGGGGAGGAGGAAGAGAGGGAGAAAGAAGAGAGGGGAGGAGGAGGGAGAAGAAGGGGAGGGGGGGAAAAGAAGAAGGGGGGAGAAGGGGAGAAAGAAGAGAGGGAGGAGGAAGAGAGGGAGAAGAGAGATAAAAAGAGAACGACAGAAAGATAGAGAGAGAATGAAAGAGAAAGAAGAACAGAAAATGAAAGAAAAAAAGAGATAAAAAGAAAAGGAGAAAGAGAGAGATAAAGAAAAAGGGAAGACAGACAGACGAAAAAACCAAACACACGCCCGGAACCCCCCAAATGCAGGCCTATGACACACAGAACAAGAAAAAGGCCGTGTAGAAAATGTACGGAGGGAGACCTTACACTATACACCATCAAGCCAAGAAAGTGCTATACCACCATACCCCCAGAGAGACGTCCCTCCCATACCACCGAGATGGAAAATTCACCCTAATGTACCTCCTCTCACCTAAGTTAGTAATGCTCCATGAGTCTAGCACAGGGAGTTGGGGGTAATTGATAAATGAACAGGGAGTGGGGGAGAGGGGGGCGTGGGGGAGGGAGGGAAGAAGGGAGAGAGGGAGGGGAGGGAGTGTAAGATGGATGAACCAAGTGGTTATGACAAAAATGCAAAAATTTGGGATGTTGAAGGAAATAACTTACATTTTAGGGATCTTATGCGCGAAATTGGAACAATCCCTCTACTTCTCTCCCTCCTTTCTCCCTCCCTCACTCCCTTCTTCCCCCCTACTTAACCCCTCTCTCCCTTCTTTCTCCCTCCTTATCGCTTTCTCTCCCTCTCTTCCCCTTAGTAACATCCCTCACTACATCCCCTTACTTCCCTCCCTCCCCCTCCCCCTCCCTTCACCTTACACCCCCAACCTTAAGTACATCATCATCTACTTATCATTATAGTTAAGTAAGACTCTCTAAGTTCGTTTTCTATTGATCATCACTACATCATCACTACATCAACACTACATCACTACAACTTCACTTACAACCTCAAGTTTAATATTTCATTTGTAAAAACATTCTTATATAACAAACATTACAAATTACACTCGATATTATAATCCAAATAACACCCTTGACCTATATCATTACATTAACACTGTATATCATCAGTAATTACAGTAACTATGTATGTTAATATTATAATTAATCTCTACATTAATACAAACAGTAAATAAAAAAAAATAACACCAACATTAAAAAATTATAACACAACTTTTTACACTAACAATTATTATCCATATTTACTTCTTCTTCTTTGTTTATTCCCATTTTTTTCTAATACGACAGCTAAAGAAGGAAGGTAGGTAGGGAGGGAGGGAAGGAGGAAAGGGAAGATGGTACAAAGAGAGGTGGAGAGCAAAGAAGAGAGGAAAAGGAGGGAAGGAGAGATGGGAAGGCAGAAGAGGTAGGAAGGTAGAGAGGGGGTTGGGATAGAGGAGGTGGTAAAGGAAGGAAGGAAGGAAAGGAAGGTGGAAGGGAGGAGGGGAGGAAGTGAGGTAGATTTTTTTTCCCAGTACGACACGACGCTGTTATTTAATTCATGATATTTGATTTTAGTTAAGAGATATATAGACTCCGGGTGATGAGGAGAGAGAGAGAGAGAGAGAGGAGAGAGAGAGAGAGTGGTACTTCAATGGATTTAGATCTGTTCACTGACTGGGATAATTTCGGTCAACCTTCTTTAACTGTTTATCCTGATCTTTATTCCCCACTGTTCATCATCTTTATTACATATTTTACTTTCTTTTATATGTTTTCTTGCCATTGTATTCCTCTCTTCCTTCCTTCTCTCACCCACTGTTCCCTCTTCATCCTTTACCCTCTACCCTCTCTCACTTTCTACCCCTCTCATCTCCTCTTTCCCTCTTACACCCGTTATTTCCCTTCTCACATCTCTTATCCCTCCTCCTACTCCCTCTTCTTCTCACTCCCTCCCCCACTCATCCCACCTACCACTCACTTTCCCCATCTACACCTCCCTCCTTTACAGTGCCCCCTTTTTTCTCACTCCCGCATCAATTTCCCACATTGTCACTCTTCTTCCACTCCCTCCTACCTCTCTAACCTCTTTCCCATTCATCTCATCCCTCTCCCTCATTTCCACTTCCCTCTCACTCATCTCCACTTCCCTCTCACCATTTCCTATCCTTCTATCACCCGTTTCCATTCCCTTTCACCTCTATCTTCCTTACTCTCACCCCTACCACCCTTACTCACCCCCCTACCCTCTCTCTCATCCCTCTCACCCCACTCAGGCTCCCCCTAGGCAGTGTTTCCGGCTGGGTGGGCGTCATGTCAACCCTTGCTTCGGGTAAACACGGGCTGGGAGACGGGATGAATGAATGGTATTATATCCAGTCTCCCTCATAATTGATAAAACAAACGGAAATGCCGCCGCCAGCTCTAGTGGGAGGGAGAGAGTGAGAGGGAGGGAGTGGGAGGGAGTGGGAGGGAGAGAGGGAGGGGGGGGAAAAGGTGGAATATAGGAGGAAAAGAGGGAAGGTGGAATAAAGGAGAGAGAGAGGGAGGAGGAGAGGGAAATGGGGAAGGAGGGTGAGGAGAAAGAGAGAGGGGAGGGGGAGGAGAAGAAGGATTAAAGAAGGAGAGAGGGGTGGAGGAGGAATAGAGGAGGGAAGGAAGGAGGAGGAAGAGTGAGGGATAGAGGGTGAGAAAGAGAAGAGAGGGAAGGGGAGGAGAAGGAAGGATGAGGAGAAGTGAGAGAGAAAAGATGGGGAGGAGAAGGAAGGATGAGCAGAAGTGAGGAAGAAAGGTTGGGGAGAGGAAGAGGGATGAAGATAAGTGAGGGAGGAAAGAGAGAATGGAGGTAACGAAGGAAAGAGAGAGAGAGTATGGTTAATTAACGTATACAGAACCACACAGACTTATAAACCTGAAGATTCGATTCCCAAGGTTAAACCTGAAGATTCGATTCCCAAGGTTATTTCACTTGATGTTTCGCCTGAATTTTACACACACACACACACACACACACACACACACACACACACTAACTCTGAACCCTTTGATATGAACCCATTTGCTCTCCTCAGGGTTCAATTAAACGTTATCCTTTCCATTGACTCGGGTGGAAGTGTAAACAAGAGCCAATATTATATGAATATTTATCAACCACAGACATTGAACCAAAAAAAAAGATAATAGTCCCCCCACCCCCACCCCACCCCACCCCACTCCCACTCCACCCCACCCCCAACCCCCCCCAACCATGTTTTCTTTGTTTAACGCTGCAGGAATGTAGTATAACCGACCACCCAAAATATAAGCAAAGATTTGAAGGTCTCAGCTGATATAAACCTCCCCTCCCCCCCAAAAGTACTATGGATCTGTTATGCTAAACCAATCTACTAAGTTTGGTTTTAGATTTGTTTTATAATCGTTATATATCGTATAATTGTTACGATAATAGTATGATTGTTCCAAGTGGTATATGTTTACTAAATACCTCCAGTGAGATAAAATTAAGAGTCTGTTTTTTAATTGGTTCGTCTTATAGTTATATCACAGCCAATCAGAAACATGGGAGGAGAGATCTAGGTTCTACTGATGGGCACCACCACGAGAGAGAGAGACTAGTGTTTAATGTTGTCACTGGTTGGTAGGTTTAAGGGTTTGGACAGTTAATTAACTTTGTTTGACTCGAGGGGGTCTGCTCCCCTCCCCCTCCCCCCGCTTCCTCCTCCTATCACCTTCCTCCCTCTCCTCCACTACCCCTTCTTCCCCCCTACCCCTCTCTCCCTCTCTTCCTCCCTCCCTCACTACATCCATAATATATCTGCCCATTCCCATCCATCCATCTACCTATCCACCTACTCACCCACCTACTCACCCATCCATTCACCCATCTAATCACCCATGTACTCATCCAACCTTAAACACAGCCACACGTTACCTATCACCTGTAAATGTTCACCTTCCTGCCCAGGTGTTCTCTTCATCCTCGTGTTCTGATTCTGTTTACATGTCTGTCTGTCTCTGTCTGTCTGTCTACTTGTCTGTCTGTCCCTTTATTTACCTCTTCCTTTGCTTCTCTCTCCATTACTCACCTTTCCTATTCTATCTCCTCCATCTCAATCCCTCTATCTCCATCCACCCCACCCTCTCTTTTCCATCTCTTCCACCCTTCCCTCCCCCACCCCTTCACACCCTCTACCTCCACCCCTTTCCTAAGTCCACCCCCCACCCAACCTCAAACCTTCCCCTCCCACCTCCTTTCCAGTCCTTCCTTTCCCATTCCCCATCATCTTACCTCCTCTCCCCTTCCATTCTACCCATCCACCCACCCCAACCCCAGCTCTTGGTGACGGGGCTGCTGAAAGAAGAGAGAGAGAAGAGCCAATCCGTACAGGTGGCTAATCAGTGTTTTATCAGTGGGTTATCCTCAAACAGACTGAAATATGAAGCGTGTCAATGTTTGCACTGTCATCCTCCGACATTTTACCGGAGCCAAAACTAACTCTTTAAACCCCAGAGAACCCTCGTCAGTAAATGGAAAACACACACACACACACACACACACACACACACACACACTGACACACACACACACACACACACACACACACACACACACACACACACACACACACACACACACATATGGAATTGCTACTGAGGACTGGAATGGAGAGAGGGAGGAACGTGAGAATTGTGGTAGGGAGGGAGTGAGGGAAGGTTGTACCCATCACCATAACTATCACCATCACTACTACCACCATAACAACTATTAACCCTCCTTACCGCTACTAACCATTTTTCTCTTCCTTCCTTATTATTTGATCTATCTTTCTATCTCTCTCCCTTCCTCTCCCTCACCCTTTCTTCCCTCCCTCACTCCTCCCTCACTCCTCCCTCACCCCTCACTCCCTCCCTCACCCCTCCCTCATCACCACCAGTAGTAATCCCGGGAATGTGTCGTTGTGGTAATCGTGGCCACATTACTACACTGGCGCTCACTTCCTCAGAGTCGTCTCCTCGTTATCGCCAATGGGTTCAGCCGGGGGTCTAATGGGTCAGTTGGCGTCTCCCCCATTCATATGTGTTTGGGGATGAGGGGGAGAGAGTAGGGGGAGAGAGTAGGGGGGAGAGAGTAGGGGGGAGGATGACGGGGTGAGGGTGTGGTGGGTGGATATGAGTGACTGCAAATGGGCAAACAGTTCTAATAGACCCCAGTTCTAATAGACCCCAGTTCTAATAGACCCCAGTTCTATTTGTGCTAATCGACCCCAGTTCTAATATACCCCAGTTCTAATACCCCAGTTCTAATAGACCCCCAGTTCTAACAGACCCAGATTCCTAATAGACCCCAGTTCTAATAGACCCCAAATCCATACCTTTGAGAACTTTTAATCATGCCTCTGTATACTCTCTCTCTCTCTCTCTCTCTCTCTCTCTCTCTCTCTCTCTCTCTCTCTCTCTCTCTCTCTCTCTCTCTCTCTCTCATCATCCTTTCTCTTTCACTTCTCTAATATCTGGGATTGGGATTAGGATTAGGACTGAAAAGTAGGCAAGAGAGAGAAAAACCTAAGGAACCTCGATTAGTATGTGAGAGAGACTCGTATATAGCGACGTGTAGGTGGGTAGATGAGGGGGATGAGAGGGACCACTAGAATGAGAGGGGGAGTGGGGTTAGGGAAAGAAGTGAGAGAAAAAGATAGAGAGAGCGAGAGAGATTAAGTAGAGAGAGAAATAAAAGAGAAAAAAGAAAATACACTGACATAAAAACAGAAAAAAAGATAATTAAACAATAACAGACAGAGACAGACAGAGAGACAGACACAGACAAACAGACAGACAGACAGACAGAAAGACAGACAGACAGTATTTTTCCTTTAACTTACCTTCTCTCCCATCCTTCATAATATCTACCTGCTCTTACCTTAATTAACCTAAATCACTTTTCATACTTACATTAATTAACTACACTAAGGTATTTTATCGCATCAGAGGCTAAGAAATTTATTATTAAGAGAATTTAATTGCCATATTATTAACATAAGCTTTGCCAAGTTGCCATCCTCTTATTGCTTTGTATCTCTCTATTGAAATTAGTTCTCATGGAGTCATTTATTTTTTTTGTATGTTTTATTATTTTGGTTTTGTTTATATTATATTATTTTTATTGGAGTTGCCAGGTGGCCATAGTCTATTATTTCAGAGTTACCAGGTGGCCATAGTCTATTATTTCAGAGTTACCAGGTGGCCATAGTCTATTATTTCAGAGTTACCAGGTGGCCATAGTCTATTATTTCAGAGTTGCCAGGTGGCCATAGTCTATTATTTCAGAGTTACCAGGTGGCCATAGTCTATTATTTCAGAGTTACCAGGTGGCCATAGTCTATTATTTCAGAGTTGCCAGGTGGCCATAGTCTATTATTTCAGAGTTGCCAGGTGGCCATAGTCCAACAGTACCACACTTGCCTATGACCATAATCCAATATTGTCAAGAGTTACTAAATGGACATAATCCAACATTGCCAGCAGTGCCAGCGTTGCCAGGTGGCCTCGGGTGCCATAATCTTCCGCCTGGCGACCCTGGGACGGCCGCCCGCCCACATCTGATGTGAACCACACAAATATTCCTAAGTGGTTTGTGCCATTAAATCTTACAGTGGACTGCCTAGCTCTTCGCCCCCTCTCTCCTCCCTCTCTTGTCTCCCCTCTCCTTCCCTCTCTCCTGTCTTCTCGCCTCCCTTTCCTCTCCTCCTTTATACTCCCTTGCCTCCCTTCTTTTCTCGTCTCCTCCCCCTCTCTCCTCTTCTCTCCTCCCTCCCCTCTACTTTCCTCTTCTCCTTCCCTCGTCTCCCGTATGCTTCTCCTCCTCCCTACCTTGGAGAGAAGAAGAGGGTAGGGAGGAGGGAGTGGGCAGGAGGCGGGGGTTAGATTAGGTTAGATTAGGTTAGGTTAGGTTAGGTCAGGTTAGGTTAGGTCAGATTAGTGCCAAGAATATGCTGGGGTGCCTAATCTTCACGTGATCACATTAACCCATCACCACATCGTGAACAAGATGTGACCGGCTGCCGACACTTGTTTATATTTTTCTTACGAGGGAGAAACTGTTTTGGTTCTGGTTAGTGATAAACAACTTTGTTTACATCGTGGCTGACCCGAGTCTCCTCCTCCTCCTCTTCTCCTCCCCATTCTTTCTCCTCCTCCTCTTGTCCTCTTTCTCTTCCTTTTGATTTCTCCTCCTTCTCATCCTCTTTTCCTCTTCTTCCTCTTTTTGGTTTCTCCTCCTCCTCCTCCTCCTCCTCATTTCCGACATATTCCCTCTTATCTTCCTTCCCCTCTCCTTCATTTCCTCCTTGTCTTCTTCTTCTCTTTCATCCCTTCCCTTCCCTTCCTCCTTCATTCTCTTCCTCCTCCTTTATATTTCCTCCTACTCCTTTCACCCTTCCTTCCTCCTCCGTCATAAGCTCAATAAATAAACCCAAACCTAACCTACACACCGCACCTTTTACTTCTCTTATTTGTTAGATAAATAAACATGACTCGACAAAACTCACCATTGTCAACATTCTTCTCTCGTTATAAACAAAGAGAAATTATTGGGCACTCTTATCATAAGTCATCGGTGACGTCATCCTCTGTATCAACAATTTACCGGAGACCACCAATTGTCCCTGAGCAGTAGGGGAGGGGGGAGGGGGGGGGGGGGATGGGGAGGTGGGGAGAAGAACTATAGAGAAAAGGCATTGTGGGGTGACAAGCAAAAGGTATGTATGCAAGGTATGTAAGGTATGTAAAGTATGTATGCAAGTGAAAGTACAGGGTTAGGTTAGTATGTAAGTAAAAGTAAAGTAAGGTAAGGTATGTAAGGTAAGGTAAAGTATGTATGTATGTAAAAGTAAGGTAAGGTAAGGTAAGGTAAGGTAAGGTAAGGTTAGGTTAGGTTAGGTTAGGTTAGGTTAGGTTAGGTAAGGTAAGGTAAGGTTAGGTTAGTAGGGTGTCTAATCTACAGGTGATCCCAAACTTTCAATAACAAAGGAATTTAAATCGTCGAAAACAATACGGAGAAATTACCTTTAAATTGTGAGACCAAGAACACAACTCGACCGAAAGATCTTGAAAACAAAACAAAAGACGATTAATAATGACGATAACAGGTGGGGGGAGAAGAGGAAGAGGGGGGAGGTGAGGAGGGGTTAAGAAGGAGGAGGGGGTGGAAGAGGAAGAAGAGGATGGGTGGAAGAGGAAGAAGAGGAGGGGTGGAAGAGGAAGAGGAGGAGGGGAGGAAGAAGAAAACGAGGAGAGCAAGGAAGGAAGGAAAGAGGAGGAGGTTGGAAGGAGGGGGAAGAGAAGTGACAGGGGGAGAGGGGGATCGAACCATGGACCACCTACAGAGCTGAAACAAGCTGTGAGACCACTTACCCACGACACCCTCATTACCCTCCCCCCCCTCACACACACATTTACCTAACT
>NW_024723555.1:105000-175000 GCF_018991925.1 Homarus americanus
AGTTTTGATATAATCAGCTGTTGAAGGGCAATAGAGGGGGGGTGGGTGTGGAGAGATGGGCACAAGAGGAAGGGATGAGAGGAACAAGGTAAAGGAATAAGAGGAACAATGGGAAGAAAAGAGAGAAATGAGACGAACGAACAAAAGGTAGGAATAAGAGGACGGAACAAGAGGACGGAACAAAACATAGGAACAAGATATAGTAACAAGGGGAAGAAGCAAGAGATAGGAACAAGAAAAAAGAACAAAAGAAAGGGACACGAGGAAAGGAACGAGAGAGGGACAAGAGGACGGGTACAAGAGGAAGGAACAAAACCAAGAGGAGGAATAATTCGTGGTAAGTGAGATCACCTCGGCAGTTCATCATTACTGTAAAGCCTGTTGTAGTTTTAGTATCTTTAACCTAACCTAACCTAACCTAGCTACTGCACCTAATGGGTTTCTAACTGCAATGGGTTCTAGTCGTATTAGACCCCAAATTCTAAATGACGTCAATCCTAACGGACCCCACCACAAATCATTAAATTGGGGTCCCTATTACTAGTGGTCCCAATTTCATCTCACCTAACCTATGCTGAGGGTCAGTTAATATCTACATTCTTATTTTTATTTCACTGTCAATATCTTCTTCATTTTCACATAGATTCTTGTTTCTCAGTCTAAGGTGTGTGAGAATAAATTTATTAGCGATATATATTTCGTAGATATAAAAAAATAAAAAATAAATATAAAATAAATCTCTCGTACGTCACTAGAATAACATGTTCAGTAATTTCTCTCCTGGGGTGAAATTGCATGGCATTATATGATCGTCTCCCGGTAGTTTGATGATGAACTACCCTCAGTTTCATCAGGTTTTAATGAATTTATCCACATCCTTTCTCGCCCGCCTCCAGACCACCACCACTTCCGTTTTCTGATTGATTTACTGGAAGTAGACGAAAGGGTAACTATAGTCATTCTAGTCTAATCCTTTTTATGTAGTTTTTTCTCCCTCTTTCTTTCTTTCTGTCAATGGAACACAAATAAAACCCTGCGACCTATTTCACTTGGCGCCTCCTGCTGTATAGGCTATTATGTACGTATCTTTGTCCGGTGTCTAACTACGTACAATTACCTATCGATTATCACATTCATGGGCTCGAAATTTCAATAGGAATCCAATTCATTCTGTCCATCAAGGAAATCGCTTCACCATCCCAGCGGTAGAGGGACTGTCACTCCTTACCACAACATATCCGGTCTACTCTTCTTCCTTCCTGTGATGCGGCCGCCCGTGTCCGTTTTATCGGTAATCTGTGATCGGAAGTGCCGGTACTTTCTCTGTATACGCCCAGCCACTTCCACCCCGGAGACCTTTACACACATACACACCCACCCACCCACCCACCCCTCCTCACCACTAGCACGACCCACCCACACACCTAGTATTAACCAGATAAATAACACGCTTCCTATTAGCCGTTAACCTGGAGTAGCGGCTATTGCTTCTACCACATACTACCACCACCTGTCACGACCTCCCCCCCCTTCCACCACCATCACCCACCACCATTACCACCCACCACCACCAACTGACTAACTGACTGACTAATTGCATCTTGAGGTGAGTGAATCTTACCTGCCCACCTGACAGCCTAACACTAACTCAATTAACCCATCTTAATTTCCACCATTGATGTTTACTTTGTTTTGACTTACTTACTCATAACACAAACTACAGGAAGTAAACAACCCCCACAGGTACTTAGCCTTAAAGATCTCAACGTGTAAGCTTAACAATAGCAGACTTGAATAGTGTAAACAAAAGAAACAACTACTCTATTCCCCCTCATCTTGCAAAACAAAAGAAATCATTTTACTGGACTTTTTTTATCCCATTTTCCTGCACAACACAGTTTTATGACAAGTTTGGTCTTGATTGGCCTCGAGTGGTTCATGAGGTGACGTTTATTGATACCTGACACACGACAGGTGACATACACTACCTCCTGTTAGACGCTCACCTGTCATATGAACTAAAAAAAAACAATAATTAACCTGTGTTGGAATAAAAATGTCATATACATACATACATACATACATTACATACTGTACAGACATACATACATACATACATACATACATACATACATACATATAAAAGTCGCATAAGATATTCTACTCAGTAATACACACACTGGTACAGAATTAATCCTACATCACAATGACAGTAATACCCACATGTATACATTAATAACAAGTAATATCTTCTAATACTAAACAAAGACTGAACGAGGAAATACACCTGAGTAAGAATTATGACCTGAGGTCGAGGGAAGACTGGCGTAAACAAAAAACAACAAACAAATAAACAAAAAATATCCCAAGTATTACAAACTTTGTTCTTGTACCCAAACTTGGCGTAACGTCTTGTCATTTTTATTACTTAATTAAGCTGAATTATCTCTCTCTCTCTCTCTCTCTCTCTCTCTCTCTCTCTCTCTCTCTCTCTCTACCCCCCTCTCGTGGATTATGAGTCTAACACTGCATTGTCTTAAATAATACTCAGGTGAGACTCCGAGTTACAACAGGTAATGAAGGTAATGTTAATTTGGTCTAACTTCATATTTTTCTATACTAACTTTACCTTGTATACTGAACCCACTATACCCACACCACCACCCACACCACCACCCACACCCTCCACCCACGTCCAGCTGTGTTCTCCCCCCCCCCCAATTGACCCTCCTTGTGTACAGGTAAACAATTAGTAGCCATTTAAACTTTTCTCTTAATTTAAGCTAATTAAAAACTTTTCTTCGGTGTCAATAGTTTATTTCCTGCTGTTGAAAAAAACACGTCAGAGTTGGTTTATTCATGTGTGGCTTTGCGGTTTATTTACTTATTTGGTTTATTTATTGATATGTGGGTTTATTTACGTGTTTATAATTATAAAGTTTGGATCACTTGAAGAATCTCTACTCCAGCTTATATCAGTTAAAGATTAATCCTCCTTACTGATGACCTGACCTGACCTAACCTAACCTAACCTAACCTAAGAGCAGAAGAGTTACCTGTCTCTCTCCACTAATTAGTTTGATGTGCGTAAATGAAAGGATACCATGAGGTCGGGTGGCTTGGGAGATGAAGTGACAGGGGTTGAAGTGACAGGGGTTGATGTGACAGGGGTTGATGTGACAGGGGTTGAAGTGATAGGGGATACAGCGACATAAGTAAATTTTCTGATGACACTAAAATAGGACGTGTTATCAAATCTGACGAGGACTCGGCAAAACTACAGGAAGATCTAAAAAAAATTTTCGAATGGTCTGAAAAATGGCAGATGAAATTCAACGTGGACAAATGTAAAGTACTCAGTATAGGAGATGTAAACAGGGAAACCAGATACCAGATGAACAACGATGCCATAGAGAAATCCGACTGCGAGAGAGATTTAGGAGTAATGATAAGTAGGAACCTTAAGCCAAGTAAACAATGTGTTTTTGCTCTTAACAAGGCTAATAAAGTACTTGGGTTCATACAAAGGAGTGTTAGTTACAAGACTAGCGAGGTCATCCTAAAACTGTATCTTGCTCTTGTGAGACCACACCTGGATTACGCAGTTCAGTTCTGGTCACCGTATTACAGAATGGATATAGAATCCTTGGAAAGAATTCAGAGGAGAATGACAAGACTAATCCCGGGCATTAGGAACCTTGAGTATAGAGACAGGTTAAAGCATCTTAATTTGCACTCCCTTGAGAGACGTAGAGCGAGGGGCGACCTGATAGAGGTGTATAAGTGGAAGGCAGGGCTAAACAAAGGGGACATTACAAAGGTACTCAAACTATCCAACCAGGAGCGAACTCGTAACAATGGTTTTAAATTAGACAAATTTAGATTTAGGCGTGAAATAGGTAAACACTAGTTTGGAAACAGAGTAGTGGATGAATGGAACAAGTTACCAAATATCATCATTAACTCGAATACGCTGAATAGCTTCAAACATAGGTTGGATGCTCATATGAGCAATAGGGGTTGGGTGTAAACGGGACTGCCCAGTATGGGCCAATAGGCCCGCTGCAGTTTCCTCCATTCTTATGTTCTTATGAAGGGACAATATACAGGTCCCTGTTTGCACGTTTCCAGTTATCAAGTTTGGACAGGGAAGCAAAAAATATAACTTGCTTTTTTGTTTTGTTTTTAGTCACTCTATTGTTGTTGTTGTTGTTGTTGTTGTTGTTGTTGTCGTGTTACGGGGGATTATTACATTAAGTTACTTGTCAACATCATATTTTATTTGTTTACTCTTGTTTATCCAGTCATTCCTTTCAAGCTAACAGTCAGTCAGTCATTCCACTCCAGTCTAACACACTCTTCTATAGTATATAAACTCACACACCCATTCTATATCATCATTGCTACCACCATCCATACCAACTACCACAATCCATACCAACTACCACCATCCATACCAACTACCACCATCCATACCAACTACCACCATCAACGCCACCATCCATACCTCTGCTCCTCACCCACACCACTATCCTCCCCCACCATCATCACTGCCCTCCCCCCCACTATCACCCACCCCTCTACCCCCCCACTACCCCTCCCCCACCATAGTACAGTTCCAGTGTATTAGTTAGCGGTGATCCCTGACGAAGGTAAACAAAACCCACACACACGCAACACTGGACTCGCCCACCTCCGGCCACGCCAATTTAACCGTAAATGGATTCGCGTAACCGGACAACTGCACCGCTTCTCATGGTCTATTATTTCGGGGGGTCGGGAATAAATAGGGGGTTGAAAGGGGTCATATTTTTGGGGGGGGTTGGAGAGAGGGAGAGAGGGAGTATATAAGGGGGTGAGAGGGGTCATATTTTGGGGGTTGGAGAGGGGAGACGGTGAGAGGGGGAGATATTGGGTTGCAAAAACAAAATTAAATACGGGTTAGGTTGTTGGTATACAGGATTTTCCACTGATGACGATTTTGGATTATGGACTGGTTAGTTTGACGTGTGTGTGTGTGTGTGTGTGTGTGTGTGTGTCCAATGACGTGTTAGAGAGATCAAGTGTTGGAGAGGCTATTTCGAGAAAATATGGTGCGTCTGAAGAAGTTGAGATGGAAATTACACACACACACACACACACACACACACACACACACACACACACACACACACTCATTATAAACAAAAACATTGATAATCACCACCACAATATACCTGGGGGCTGGATACCACTGAATACACCCAAACTTACATATAATCACATGTACTGGGTCCCCTCTCTACCAAAATACATTACACACTCAATGAATAAAAATCTTCTGAAAAAAATAAAAAACTCCCCATTACTTATTTTCTATTTAAAATCGACTCTGAATAACATTAAAACAATGAGTTATTTTTTTCTCTTTCGAAACGAAGATTTTGTTGAAAAAATAATTCATTTAAGAATTAATTAAAAAAGCATTGGAAAGGTTTTAATGTTAGGAATTATATGTACGTATATAATATGTTGACTGGTAAATATTATATAAAAAATCTTAATATATTTTTTTTTATAGATATCATTTCACTAATCATGTAATTTCCATATACTGTAGTAAAGTTAATTTTATATATCCCCCTTATATCATTGACTTATATTAGTTAAGTTATGATAAAGTAAAATATCAATAATTACCACAGCACAGATATAATGCTGGAGAATGGTAGGGGTAGGGGGAGAGGGGGAGAGGGGGAGAGAGGGAGGGGGGGGAGGGGAAGAGGGAGGGGAGAAGGAGGATGGACACACACTAGGCAGACTCGACAGTAACCATCCCTCAGCGATAATCATACAACGAAACTTCCTGAATCGGTTTACAGAGAGAGACAGACAGACAGACTGACAGAGAAAGAGAGAGAGGCTTAGCGTTGATTATTCACAGTTAAACTTTTCCCCGGTGATAAGTTGAAAATTAAGTGATAGAATACTTAATTTCATCTCTTTAAAGGTCAGATTGTCTAACTCTCTGGGGAGGAGGGCTGGATCAGTAGCTATTGTACGATGAACGTGTGTGTGGTGAAACGTTGACAGACAGACAGACAGACATTAACAACAGAGAGAGAAAAAAAAATTATATTTTTAAGAAGAATCACGTGGACCACAAGACAGTAAAATCAACCCGCCAAAAAAGTTATCAAGACTTTCACCAACAAATACCTTGGCAAAATTAAACTTGTTTTAGTGTCTGTTCCTCTTAAAAGGTCACGGTGGCCTTGTAAATATAACACTCACCTCCTGACCCATAGATCACTAGTTCGAGTACCACAGCCGGGTCACTGAGTAAAGGGGGGGCACCTCTAGTCGACCCAACTGCAGAATGGTACCTTAGTTTAATATCTTCAAGCCTTTACTGTATATTATTTGTGACTACACCAGCACACACACAGCCGTCACCACCATAAGGACCTTTCCAATACGTATAAAATTTTGAGCTGAGATCCACGTCAAGCCGGCCAGTCTGATGATAATGTCAGGACTAAGATGAAATGATTGCACCGACAGACACATCACTTCACTTCGATCCAACACAGCTGAGGGGCGGGGGATAACAGGACGAGTTTACTCATTAAGAAAAAAAAAAGTTTGTTTAATTACGTAATTGTGTTTTCGTTAATCAGTCATATATCAGAGGGGACTCTCTCTCTCTCTCTCTCTCTCTCCTCCGTTATTTCTCTCACATCTATCCCTATTCCCTCCATTTCCCCTCACTTCTTCCTCATCCCTCACCTCTCACTTCTCAACCTTACCCCCAATCCCTCTCCTTCTCCTCCCCGTCTTGCAAGGAGTGTAGGCGCGAGGTAACAGTACTCCTTTCACACACACACACACACACACACACACACACACACACACACACACACACACACACACACACACACACACACACACACACACACACACACACACACACACACACACACACACACACACACACACACACACACACACACACACACACACACACCATCATCATCATCATACCGGACAGTGATGGACAGGGACATGTATCGATCACGTTCTTTTAACCCTACGCTTAAGCCTCTGGGAAGGTAATTAGGTAGACTATCATTTAAGGGTTCCCCCCCCCCTATTATTAACTCATCAAACTCACACAGACGATCGATTGAGAGATGATTGGATTACTTTCATGAAATGCCGATCATTTCACCCAACCGGTCAAAGTTTTAAGAGTTTTCGGTATTGTGGACATTTTTAGGGGGAATAAATTAGTGCTTTTATGTTTTTGTTTTTTTGTGTTTGTTTGTTTGGTGACGTTATAAAGGTATACATACATACGAACATTTATATATAAGAGCTCTCTCTCTCTCTCTCTCTCTCTCTCACACACACCATCACTACGTCTACTATATACTTGTGGCCGATACTGTGGTCGAGAAAGTAACTTTGTATTTATTAATGATTTTATATATCTTGTTGTGGTATAATTAGTATAATTAAGTGTCTTATAGGTATATGTATAATGTGTTTAGTAGATACGAGTCTACCTTAAGGGCGAGATAATGTGGTTTGGTATAATTTTGAGGTAGGAAGGAGGAGGAGGACAAGTTGAAGAGGGTAAGGAAGGTAGGAGGAAGGAGGACAAGACCAAGATGGATAAGGAAGAACAGGAGGAAGGACTCTCGATACCTGTTGGGTAGTGAACATCCTGAGGTGACAGGCAGATATCTTTCATTCTCTTGTTGATATTCCCACGATACGGTTAACAGATCAATACTTGGGGGGTCACAACTACACACTCATATTAAGGTCAGGTCAGGTCACTTTCAGGAGAGGAGGGAAGGGAAGGGGAGGGAAGGGGAGGAGAGGAGGATGGGAAAGGTCACGTAGGAGTGGGCATTGAGGAATAGTGACGGAGGAGAGAATAAGATGAGATGTCATGGAGGGAGTATTATGGAGGGAGTATTATGGAGGGAGTATTATGGAGGGAGTATTATGGAGGGACTATTATGGAGGGAGTATTATGGAGGGAGTATTATGGAGGGAGTATTATGGAGGGACTATTATGGAGGGAGTATTATGGAGGGAGTATTATGGAGTATTAACGGAGTGTCAGTCATGGAGGATTCTGCCAGGCTGGAGTCATTGATCGACGATGATGATGAGTAGACGAAAGAGAAAAAAAATGCATCCGGTATTGATTACGGATTCTCCTGTCAGCTCTCTCTCTCTCTCTCTCTCTCTCTCTCTCTCTCTCTTTCTTCTTCTCGGTCTTTTTCTCTTTATCTCTCTTATCTCTCGCTCTCTTTTTCACTCTAAACCGTCATTCACTATCTCCCATCACCTAACAACCCCTCACCATCCTTACCCATCACTGGTTGAGAGAGAGAGAGAGAGAGAGAGAGAGAGAGAGAGAGAGAGAGAGATGTGTTGTGACGTCCTATATACTGTTACTGTGTAATCGATCAATCAACTAAACGTTATCGTCATCCAACCACCCATCACCCGTCAACCACCATCTTTCCTCACCCACCTTCAACCTTAATCCACCACCACAACCATTCCTCATCCACCTTCACTTTTCATCAGTCATCCATTTCCACCCTTCATCCGCTATCCACCATCACCCCTCATCCATCACCTACACCCATCATCCACCCCACCATCATTCTCTATCGCCCACCCACAGTTACACATCACTGGTCACTATCACCATCTCAACCACAATCACCCATCACAACCACCACAATCACCCACTACCACAATTAGCTACTACAATCATCAAAACAACAACAATTACCCACCACCACAGCCTCCTCTCGTCCCTCCCTCAGGCCTCTTCTGTCTTAAGCTTGTCATCCAGGTGTCATATCTTACCTGTATTAAACCGTAGGCCATGTTCCCACACCCAGCTGAGTACTGTGGCGGCTCTCTCTCTCTCTCTCTCTCTCTCTCTCTCTCTCTCTCTCTCTCTCTCTCTCTCACACATATTATCTATCTATCTATCTAGAGAGAGAGAAAGAGAGAGAGAGAGTAGAATCAAGCAAACATTAAGTTCTCTATCTCAGTGTGGAAATAAAACGAGAACCTACCTGACGAAGGGAAGACCTACCTGACGAAGGAAGCACCTACCTACAGACATTAACTTAACGCCCTCTGTCTCACCCCGTCGGCTAACCATAGGTAGTAGTGATTTGCTACCTGTGTGTGTACATGTGACTTACTCCCTTTCTTCAACTCGTGTGAGAAATTGTTCACCTTACTTGTATCTTCACTATAGTCAAGCAGATCCCCTATCACGAGAAGAAATAATTGTGTGTAATATTTTAATTTTCTTCTTTATTTCTGCATTAATACACATATGACAAAAATATTACCGGGATATAGATGAAGGAAATAATAACCTTCCATAATTAGGCATTAGATAACAAACACTCATTAATTCCGCCTAGATACTAATAGGAGACGATCTAATCCCCTTTCTGGGTAATATGCGATTTTCATTTGTTTTAGGATAGTTAGAATCATCAGGTGAATGGGTCTTGTAAGAATCCTTGTGGTGGAATTCAAACCCAGATATTGTCAAATTTCTGTTTTTTTAACGTGATGCGACTTAATCCCTTTCATGATGCTACTTAAGCCCTTCCATCATGCCACTTAACCCCTTCCATCATGCTAAACCCTTTTCATTAAAATAACCGCCCCCTTTTACCCTTTCCATCATACGAGTCAACCCCTTCCATCACAATAGTCGACCCTTTCCATCATACTCTTCCATCACATTAGTTAACCCTTTCCATCATGCTCTTTAACCCCTGCCATCACGCTAGGTTGGTCACTAGCTGTATAGACCAACACAGTGTCACTGCGCCACCTGCCTCAGTATCTCGTCCCCCACCCATAATTCACCACCTGAGAGGGAAGGAGGGAGGGAAGGAGGGGTTAGGGGAGGGAGGGGGTGGGGCAGGGTGGGAAGGGGGGAGGTCAAGACGTCGTGGACCTTTAAGAAGCCATCTATCCCAGGAGACATCGGCGTCACCCACGGCAGGAGACGTGTGAAGGGAAACATTATCTTTATTGAATTCATATATTTCACTTCCCTCACAGTTGCCAACGCGTAAACACAAGTCGATTTTTCTCCAACTACTACGATAAGTGAAGAGTTCCCGGTCTCAGATGCATGATTGTTCAGGTAGGGTATTTGATACGGGTAAGGGAGAGGCTGGATTGTGACTGGATATTCTAATCGAGGATTGTTATCGAGTGGGTTTGGTTGTAAAGAGCGACACTTAGGTGAGGTGGTTGGGCCCCGCCTCCAGCTTGCGCAAGACGATGTTCATCTCGTTGCCAGAGGGCCCGACGCCTCCATAATCACGGGTTTGGGTGACGGGGACAAATCCAAGCTCTCACGCCTCCAACTACCATCACTCATGACCGCTCCTTCGTCCTCCTCCTCCTCCTCCCCTTCTTCTTCATTATTATTTTCCTATTTTCGTATCATTAGTACCCGTTTCTCTCCTCCTCCCTCTTACAGGTTGTTGTCTTCAATTATTCTGCTCTTGTTTGCGATTCTCATTCCTTTCTTTCTGGTTTAAATCGTTTTCTGTTATTTCTCATATTAGACCGCACTCCTGGTGGCAGTTCCCTGAGGGTGGGTGGGATTTTAGGTGGGTGGGTTGGGTGAGTGGGAGGGTGGGCGGGTAAGGGAGGTAATCCACACACGAAAAAAATACACAACTTGTTTATAATACGTAAAAAAACAAATAACCAATAAAATTAATAAAAATCAATAAAAAATATAACGAGAGCAAACAAACACACAAAATCTAGAGCAAAAAAAATGGCCCAACAATTATTGCTCTTAACACCTTGGTAGTTGAAATACCTTGATACCTAAAAACAACAACAAAATCACCTGTGTACTTACAACCCTTTTGACTTGATATCTACACCAGGTAAATTTTTCTTTATAACGCTGTATCTACCTGTAGGGCCATTGAGCCTTATACCACACACCTTAATTAGTAACGATAACTGATAAGCGGATGTTATCTTTCTGAAGTACAGGGGTTTAATTATATTGTCAAAAGCATTCGTTTGTTCTTTTCGTTAAGCGCTTGATGGTTCGTCTTTGATCTTACCGGGAGTCGAAATTACGCACTAAAATAGAGGAGGGGGGGGTGGAGGGGGAGAGAAGGGGAGGAGGAAGTGGAGGAGGAGGAGGTGGAGATGAAATGAAGGGGAAGAAAGAAGAAGAAAGAAGGAGGAGGAAGGGAGGAGGAGGGGAGGAGGAGGAGGAGGAGGAGCGTGGTTCTCTCTCTCTCTCTCTCTCTCTCTCTCTCTCTCTTTGACAGTGTTCCTCAGTCGTATTGCCGAATAATATAATCTTCGGATAATGATGATGATTATGATAAAGATAATTATGATGAAGATGATGATAAAGATGATGATGATGAAAATGATGATAAAGATGATGATGATAATGATGCAACAACAACAAAATTTTCTATTTATTTCCACTAGTTATCTCGGGGATGCGGTGGCTGAGTATATACAGTATTTACCTCCTGTCCTAAGAATCGCTGGTTTACACTAGGAGGAGGAGACAGTAGCAGTCGACCCATCTGTAAATACACATATATCCTCTCCTATAACCCACACAGGACTCTTATAGGATACACGAGAAGCTATGCACATATCCTTGCTGCCCCCCCTCCCCCCTTGCCCCTCACCCCTCCTCCTCACAACCGTCACTCAATCAAAGGATAATTGGACACTCATATATGATGTAGATGAAGAAAGGTCAACCGATAAAGGGCTGCCTAACCTTTATCTCCATGTGTGACGACGACGCTGTGAGAGAGAGAGAGAGAGCACCACCCTATTAGGCTGTTCTTACCACGATTAATTTATAGCACTATGGCACTATTACCAAGGCTCTATTACCTCCTGAGTCTGTGATCATTGCTAATTTAAGTGATTTAAAGGATTGAGATTGTAATTAGATCAGCAGATGTATGTAAACAGTATACACACACATACACACACACACACACACACACACACACACACACACACACACACACACACACACACACACACACACACACACACACACACACATAATTCTGCAACACTGTGTGCAACCCCATTTTCTTAGCTTTTCCTTTTTTCCTTCATATATACACGTAATTTCCCAATTTCCCCAATTTTTCTCCCTTTTCTTGGTATCTACACGTAATCTCCCCACTTCCTATTTCTCGAGTATATACACGTAATCTCCCACTTCCTCCTATTTCTCAGTATATACACGTAATCTCCCCACTTCCCCCTATTTCTCAAGGTATATACACGTAATCTCCCTTCCCCTATTTCTCAAGGTATATACACGTAATCTCCCCACTTCCTCCCTATTCTCAAAGTATATACACGTAATCTCCCACTTCCTCCCTATTTCTCAAGGTATATACACGCAATCTCCCCACTTCCTATTTCTCAAGGTATATACACGCAATCTCCCACTTCTATTTCTCAAGGTATATACACGTAATCTCCCCACTTCCTCCCTATTTCTCAAGGTATATACACGTAATCTCCCCTTCTCCCTATTTCTCAAGGTATATACACGTAATCTCCCCACTTCCTCCCTATTTCTCAAGGTATATACAAATTCTGGTAACACTGACTGGACTAATTCTTGCCGGAGGTTCGATAATGAAGAAATATTTTATCTGTGAACTGTTAAAGGAGCCAAAGGGGATTATTTAGGAGGTAATAAATAGAGTGGGTGACGCCCTAAATGGCTCGAGCATTCATTATAACTTTGGCTCACTGCAGAATATAAGTCAAAGTCAAATTCTTGTTACAAATTCTCGCACGATCTTGGAGGTAGATGTTGTATACGATTTTTGTGGAAGAATTTTTATAATTTGTTTTAATGTGTCTGTTGTTGTTGTTATTGTTAGTGTTGTTGTTTTTATTATTATTGTTTTGATGATATTTTTTTATAAATATTATTATTTTTACATAACATTCTTATCTAAATGAGTACACACACACACACACACACACACACACACACACATCAAAATCTGCATGTTCTTCTCCCATCTTAATCACACATTGACACATTATTACTCTCTCTCTCTCTCTCTCTCTCTCTCTCTCTCTCTCTCTCTCTCTCTCTCTCTCTCTCTCTCTCTCGTTCTCTCTCTCTCTCTCTCTCTCTCTCTCTCGTTCTACTCTCTCTCTCTCTCTCTCTCTCTTCTCTCTCTCTCTCTCTCGTTCTACTCTCTCTCTCTCTCTCTCTCTCTCTCTCTCTCTCTCTCTCTCTCTCTCCTTGGGTCCCTCAGTGTTCTTGCAATTACCACTGTTGACTCAGGAGCAAATTAAAAATCCTTTTTACCAATTTTTCCTCTTGGTAGCTTTGCAGACATCTCATATATGATTCATGAGTGTTCTGTCTGTGTGTGTGTGTGTGTGTGCGTGTGTGTGTGTGGTGTGTGTGGTGTGTGTGTGTGTGTGGTGTGTGTGTGTGTGTGTGGTATGTGTGTGTGTGTGTGTGTGTGTGTGTGTGTGTGTGTGTGTGTGTGTGTGTGTGTGTGTGTGTGTGTGTGTGTGTGTGTGTGTGTGTGTGGTGGTGTGTGGTGTGTGTGTGTGTGGTGTGTGCGTGTGTGTGTGTGTGTGTGTGTGTGTGTGTGTGTGTGTGTGTGTGGTGGTGGGTGAGGAATAGAATAACGTAAGGAATGGTAGAGGGATGGAAATGGGGAGGTAGGGAATGGAGGGTGAGGGAGGTATGTAAGAGATGGGTGATGGGAGGGAGGTGGGAGAGAAGAGGAAGGGGGGGAGGGGAGGAAGAGGGGTAGGAGGAAGGGGCAGGGGAGGGAAGAGGGTGGGGAGGAGGCACGAGGAAGAATGGTGAATCGGGGAGAAAAGAGGAGAGACGCTATTCCTTCTTCTTCTCCTCCTCTTCTTCCTCTACTATTCCTGTTGTTCTTCCTCCTCCTCTTTTTCCTCCTCCTACTTACCTCTTCCCTAATGACTATAAATTATTAATTTATACTTGATGGCACTTGGAGGAGAGGGAGAGAAGGGTAAGGGAAGAGAACGAGGAGGAGGAGGAGGAGGGAGGAGGAGGAGGAGGAGGGAGGAGGAGGAGGAGGAGGAAGAAGGGGCAGTATATATATATTTTTTTGGAGTTACCTGTTCAACTTCATCTCATTTTCCTCCCGTTTTCCTCCCCAACTTTTTTTAATCAATTACCTTTACGAATCATTAAGATAAAAAAAAAACTTGACTAGTGGATTGAGAGGTGAATCTTTTTCCTTCACTGTAGAGATGTTTGGCTTGTGTGAATTAGTTAAAGGAACGCTTAAACTTTATGAGGAGACTATAGAATCACCATAAGACCAAAAACCCAACATTCAACAGAAAATACGGATTGACTAAGTGATTCGCTCGTATTGGTTGATATAATTAGCGTCATAGTTTAATTAACAGGTACGGATTAACTTTTTTTTTAACTATTTATTATTTCCGTCAGGTTAGTTTGACAAACGGGGTTCAGAACCTAACTAACCTAACCTAACCTAACCTAACCTAACCTAACCTAACCTAACCTAACCAACACCAGTCTATCGGAGCATTGAAACACGAGCCATTGAGACAGATATTAGTACGACACAGAACAGCAATATACTAAAACTCAGGTAATAATATATCACAAATTACTTGAGATTCTTACGACAAATTATCATTAGTCTTGTGCACCTTTTTTTGAGTTATGGAAAATATAGGTTTAGATGAGTATAATTGATGGAGCATTATTATTAATTCATTCTTTATTTGACTGAATGAATGTATGTGAAAAAAAAACTTGACACTTTCATGTGAGTTTTATATTCACACGGACAAAAGTATAAATTCGTCCATTTCCACAATCATTATCACCATCATTACCACCACCATTACCACCACCATCATTACCACCACCACCATCATTACCACCACCGCCACCACCACCACCACCACCACCATTACCACCACCATCGTACCTACACACACACACCACCATTACCACCACATCATTACCACCACCATCACCATTACACCACCACCACCAACCACACCATTACCACCACCACCACCATTACACCACCATCGTACCACCACCATCACATTACCACCACCATCATTACCACCACCATTCACCACTGCCACCACCACCACCACATCATTACCACCACCATCACCACCACCACCATTACCACCACCGCCACCACCATCATTACCACCGCCACCACCATCATTACACCACCGCCACCACCACCATTCCACCCACCACCACCATTACCACCACACCACCCACCGCCCACCACCATTAATATCACTTTATTCATTACTCAAAATCAATCGTGTCTTCTTCATCACCCAATAAAATAATAATATCTTTCTAAATTTTCTTAACCAATAAAATTAATAGTACTTTGTCATCACTTTCTCTCACAAGGTCACTTATATTATTTACCTTTACTCTCCCTGGTCACTACCCCCCCGAACTCCCCCCCTCCCCTGCCCCTCCCCTGCCCCCTTCCCCCTGCTACCCCCCCCCTCCTGCCTCCTCCGCCGTGCCTCCCTCTCCCCACCTCCCCTCCCCCCTACTACCCTCCTCCTACTTTCATTACTTTTAATACGATTTAAAACTCGTTCAAGGGCAGCAGACTGGACGACGGAACACCCGGTGGCCGACAGTTCACCAGTTTTGACACAATTAAATTCACACTGATTAAACACCTCCTCTCCTCCCCCCTTACCTTCTCCCTCTCCCTCCTCTCATTCCTCTCCCTCCCTCTCGTCCCTCTCCTTTATTCTCATGCAGCACTTTTTTGGGAGAGGGGGAAGGGGAAGGGGTGAATCTAGTTAGTATTAATATTTGTCCTTGCTGATTTTACTGATGGATGATGATTTCTTATTCGTGAGGATGTTTGTTAGTTTGTTTGTTTGTTTTAGGATGTTTTCGTTGTTCTTTTGTTTTGATCCGTTGACGTTGGTGTTTTTTCTTATAATTTGTGAATGTAATTATGATTATATTTCGTCTTTCCCCTATATTGTTTATCTCTGTCCATCGTTACGTTCAATTTCATCATTCTTCATCATTCTTCTTCATTCCCTTTGCATTCCTCCCCCTTTCCCTCCCTTCCCCACCTCTTTTTTCCTCCTCCCACCATTCCTCCCTCCCCCCTGACTTTACAACCGGACAAGAACTACAGCCCAAAAATTTTTCCCGTGGGGAACTTTATGCTACTTAATTACTTAAGTTTTATCAGATGTGGGAAAGTTAGAGAGCTCCTCCTCATTGCTGGAGGCTGAGTAGAGTGGACAGATCCTGGGAGGGAGGGAGAGGAGGGGAGGAGGGGGGGGGGAGGGAGGAGGGGTGGAAGAAGGGGGGAGGTGGAAGAAGGGGAGGGAGGAGGAGGGTGAAAATAGGGAGAGAAACGAAAGAATAAGGATAGAGCAAATAAAAAAGAGCGACAAAATGAGAGAGAAAATAGGAAGAAAGGGAATAACAGAAAGAAAAAAAAAAGAAAAAGAGAGAGTAAAAGAAGGAAAGCGAGAAAAAAAACCAAATAAACAAGAGAAGAAGGAGAGAGGGGGAGATTAGGAAAGTCAGGGCTAGGAATTTGAAGGATTTAAATGAGTTTCCTTTCATTTCACTGTTTGGATGTCTTAGCTGGGAGGAAGGTATTGCAGTGGAGTAATGACATCGTTGTATTTCGTTATTGCAGGAGGAAGTGATGTCTTGGCTGGGTGAAAGTAATTGCTGTGGAGTTTGATAATAATTTACAGGTGGTAAGTCGTTATGTGTTTTATTCTGGTTGTGTAATAATGATAATAGTAATAATAATGATAATGATAATGATAATGATAATGACAGTAATAGTTCACGTCCTCTCCTAATTCCCACTCTCAACCCCTATCCTTCCCTGATTCGCTTACTCCCTTCCTCTCTCCCTTCATCCCTCCCTTCCTCTCTCCGTTCATCCCTCCCTTCCTCTCTCCCTCCCACTCCTCCCACCTTATCCCCTCTCCCTCCCTCTATATACCAGCAGTTAAACTTTTCCATCAAGGACTCTGGGGAGGTGAAGGCCCTTAACATAAGTCTCTCATGTGACTTATTTTCACTTTCAGAATTTCTTCAACTCAACCTTCAGTAAATATGGCGGCTAATTATGGACAACTAGTGTTTAATAACGTGGGTTGAGGTAAGGTAGGGGGGTTATGGGTAGGAGGGGGTGGATAGGAGGGAGGGGGGTTGTGGGGAGGGTTGGAAGTAGAATGGTAGGAAGGGATGGGAATAGGTAAATAAGTAGGGACAGTAGGTAGGGGGCAAGGGATAGGGAGTGGGGCAGGATAGATAGATTAGAGGGAGGGTTAATTAATGGGGCGGGGGTAATTTAAATTAGGGAAGGGTATTTAAGTAGGGAGAAAGCAGGTAGGTAGGAGGGAGGTGTAGGTATCAGATGAGGCTGGATGAAGTAGGTGGGGGAGAATAGGTAGGTATAAGGTAGGTAGGTAGGTAGGTATAAGGTAGGTAGGTAGGTAGGTAGGTAGGAAGAGAAAGTACAGTAGATAGGTAGGTGGCAGGGGATACGTAGGTAGATAGGGACAGATAGGTAGATGGGACGGGGTAGGTAGATAGGTAGGGACAGTGGATAGGTAGATAGGGACGGGGGTAGGTAGATAGGTAGGGACAGATAGGTAGATAGGGACGGGTGATAAGTAGATAGACGGGGGATAGGTAGATAGGGACGGGGGTAGGGAGATAGGTGGCGACAGGATAAGTAGATAGTAGGGGACGGGGGTAGGTAGATAGGTAGGGGACAGGGGATAAGTAGATAGGTAGGGGACAGGGATAGGTAGGTGGAGATCGCTACTGGGTTTTCATTATTCTCGAGAGTTTAAGACACTCATCTTTTTTCTCTTTATTAACTGATAATTAACCATCGTATTTACTTGTTTATAAGGAGGTAAGGTGAGAGGGAGGAGGTGGGGGGGAGTGTAGGGGGGGAGGTAGGGGAGGGAGGTAGGGGGTAAGGAGGAGGTAAAGGAAGGGGGGTAGGTAGGGGGAGGTAGGGGGGAGGTAGGGGAGGTGGGGGGGAGGTAGGGGGAGAGGTAAGGGAAGGGGGTAAAGGGGGGAGGTGAAAGGGGGAGGAGGGAGGAGAGAAGACAGGAAGGAGATGAGGTAGGACAGTCGGAAGGAGTAGGGAAGGCAAGGAGAGAAAGGAAGGAGGGAGCTGTAGAGTAAAATAAGGAGTCTGATACCATTACGAGATTTAGTTCAATGAGTTTATTTAATGAAGATATTGGGAGGAGAGAAAGACGTTAGTGGAACTATGGTAGAGAGAGAGGGACAGGTTGTGTAGTGAGGGAGTGGGAGGGAAGGAGAGGGAGAGAAGGAGAGGGAGGGAGAGAAGGAGAGGGAAGGAGGGGAGGGAGAAGGAGAGGGTGTATGAGGGAAGGAGGGAAGGAGGAGGGAAGGAAGTAAGGAGGCTACATGTAAGGGGTGTGGAGGGAGGGGCATCCAGCAGATAAAAGTTGTGGTGAAGAAGAGGAAAGAGATTGTGAGGAGGAAAAAAATCTTAGTAAGGAATCTGGAGGGAAGGAGGAGGGAGGGAGGGAAGGAAGGAGGGAAGGAGGGGAGGAAGGAAGGAGGGAGGAGGGAGGGAGGGAGGAAAGGAGGAGGGAGGAAGGAGGGAGGGAAGAAGGAGGAAGGAGGGAGGAGGGAGGGAGGGAGGGGAGGGGGAGGGAGGGGAAGGAGGGAGGGAGGGAGGAGGGAGGGAGGAGGAGGGAGGGGAAGGGGAGGGAGGGAGGGAAGAAAGGAGGGAAGGAGGGAGGAGGAAAGGAGGAGGAGGGAGGGAGGGAAGGAGGGAAGGAGGGAAGGAGGGAGGAAGGAGGGAAGAGGGAGGGAAGGAGGGAGGGAGGGAGGGAGGAGGGAGGGAGGAGGGAGGGAGGGGAAGGAAGGAGGGAAGGAGGGAGGGAAGGAAGAAGGAGGAAAGGAGGAGGGAAGGAAGGAGGAGGGAAGAAAGGAGGGAAGGAGGGAGGAGGAAAGGAGGGAGGGGAAGGAGGGAAGGAGGGGAGGGGGGGAGGAGGGGAGGGAGGGGAGGGAGGGGAGGAGGGGAGGGAGGAGGGAGGGAGGGAGGGAGGGAGGAGGGAAGGAGGGGGAGGGAGGAGGAGGGAGAGGAGGGGAGGGAGGAGGAGGAGGAAGGAGGGAGGAGGGAGGGGAAAGGAGGGGAAGGAGGGAGGGAAGGAGGGAGGGGAGGAGGGAGGGAGGGAGGGAGGGAGGGAGGGAGAAAATAAGAGAGGGAGAGAAAAAAGGAAAGAGAGAAAAAGGGTAGGAGGGAGGGAGGAGGGAGGAGGAGGGAGGGAGGAGGAGGAGGAGGGATGGAAAGGGAGAAAACAAGGGGGGGAAAGAGGTAGACAGGAAAGTGAGAGGAAGGAAGGAGGGGAAGAGGAAAAGATGTTACCGAATTATTTGACAGGGAGATTTATGTTACCGAATTATTTGACAGGGAGATTTATGTCTGGGGAAGGAAGGGAGAAGGGAGAGGGAGGGAAGGAGGGAGGAAGGGTAGAGACGATGGAGCCAAAAAGTATATGAGATGATGAAAAAGGACAGACAGACAGACAGACAGAGAACGGTTGTAGGGACCCTGAGGCATAAAGCGAGCGAGAGAGAGAGAGAGACAGGGGAAGGGGGAGTCTAATGTCAAATACGTAATGTCAACAACGTAATGTCATCCTAGGGCGAGCATTAATCATTCACCTTCACCTGACTTATGCATCGAGGCGCTAATTGAAAGACAAACTGTATCATCATCATCACCGACTCTCTCTCTCTCTCTCTCTCTCTCTCTCTCTCTCTCTGTTGACACTCCTCTCATCACATATTTTCAGTCCCCCGTTTCTTATATTTTTTTAATCGATTTCTAGTTGAAGATTTTTCCGTCATTTTCGTTTTTTTTTAATAGTCAAAATTACTGTACAGGTGAGTTAATCAAGTATTTCAAAGGTAAATTAATGTTGGTTTAATTATTCTTCAAGTTTATTATGCTGTAGGTAATGTATAAGTATTATATAAGAAGAGTATTATAGAGATATTTTATACAGATAATCCAAATATAATCTCATAAAGGTGTTGTTCAATGATGAAATTGGTCTTAGTAAAAACAATAACATAACTTTTTAATACTTTTATGAAAGATGTAAAACAGAAATATGAGAAAACAAAACACAAGGCAAAAGGTTTCACTATAAACTTGTACACAAAAACAAAAACTAAATATTCATCTTTCAAAAGTTTCCCCTGTAGAAAACGGGAAGAGAAGAGTGGTAGGGAAACTCTTTCAAATATTCATTCAATGAATCAGTCAGTCAAGGTGCCATTCATAACTGAGGGTTGGCGACCACAGCCCTCTACTCTAAGTTTGAGGGTTGGCGACCACAGCCCTCCAACCCTAAATTTTTACTTTTCCATCCTCTCTTTTTCTCTGTCTCTCGCTTCCCCTCTTCCATCACCCACTATCTCCCTCTCCTACAATTTACACCCTTTCACCTTTTACAACCGTTCTCTCCCATCCTCTACCACTCCCCTCTCCCTCCCCTCTCACCCCACCTACCACTTCCCTCTCACTCCCCCACTTTCGCCTCACCCCCAACCACTCCCCTCTCCCATCCTCACCCCTATTCCTCCCTTCTCCCACCATCACCCCCTCTCCCTAACTCTCCCCTCACCTCTCCACCAGTAATATGATCACGTACTTAGCAGAGGCTCGAAATGGGTGTTTATCCATTAAACAGCCCCGCCTAACTGTCTTTGACCTCATTTGACCTCTAAGTGACCCACGGTGACCCCTGCTCCTGACCTGATCCTCACCTCAATAGGCAACCAACTACCTTGTCTCCTGTGACCTGTCGGAACAACGGTACAGAGGCGGAGGATAATAATAATAATAATAATAATAATAATAATAATAATAATAATAATAATAATAATACTAATAATAATAATAATAATAATAATTGAATTTGACCTAATGTGACCTACTGTGAGGGGAAAACCAAGGTCACTTCCCTCTACATCATCATCTGTTTGTCTGTCAGGATACTCTAATGGTCAGTCTCATTTACAAGTTTCCAAGCAATATTATTTTTTCCCATTTAACTTGATATGTTAAATGAACGTCTCTAGTTGGGGATGATTTGTGGTTCTAACCTAACCTAACCTAACCTAACCTAACCTAACCTAACCTAACCCCCAGGTAACATTAAAGCAATTAATCCTCATGGAAAAATCACCAGGTGTGACTAATCTTCAGGTGATCCAATTTACCAATCAGGTGAATTCTAATATCTCCAAGTTAAAAGAAAACACCCAGTCTGCGACCCATTGTGAATTTGACCTTTGACCTGAGTTTCAAAGGTCAAGTCACGTGGAAAATTAAACCTAAATACATACTCTGGCACCTAGAGGTTTCACACGATATATTGCATTGTGTTTAGTACAGGTATATACGTGAATTACTGTATAATACCAAAATGTTGTTGATGGATTATGTAGGTATTGTATGATGAGTCCAAAACGTTCACTTATATAATGAAAAGTGATATTATAAGTTATATCATGTGTGTGTGATGCATATATGTAGATTCTGTATATATATTAGATAACTGACTAGTGTTGTCATTAAATTTATATTGTTACACAGTCAAACACTATTAATAGGCGCATCATATATTTATACAAACACGTATACGCTAACAATTTTTTTTTAGTTTCCGTAAGTAAATATACGCATTTTTATTTTCGCGTAGGTCAAGAACGACAATATTTACGCTCTGATATACGCGAAATTCCTTCTCAAATATACTAGTCTATAAAACAGACGCAAAATCCTCGCGCCTTAAAATTCACACACACACACACACACACACACACACACACACACACACACACACACACACACACACACACACACACACACACACACACCAAGGAATGAAATAAGTGAGAGAAATCGCTCACCAATATAATAAACCTTCTCGTATATGGCGGTGAAGTTAATGAGGGGAGAAGCGAGTCGGTTCACCTTTGACCCGTAATGACGTATTGGCCGTAAGATGCAGCGGGTAAGTGCATGTAGCCGATACTCATGAGGGATATCCGCCCACTGCACCCCGCCCACACCTATATGGATGCTCTCTCTCTCTCTCTCGTCTGTCTCTCTCTCTCTCTCTCGTTTTCTTTCCCTTCCTTCCTTCCTCTCTCCTTTCCCTCCTCTCTCCCTTACCTTCCCATCTATTCCCTTCGTCTCCTTTTTTTCCTCTCTCTTTTTCTTTCCTTTCCTTCCTCTCTCCCTTCCCTTCCTATCCTCTCCCTTCCACTCTCCTTTCCCTTCCTCAATCCCTTTCCCACCCCTCTCTATTCCTTTCCCTTCCTTCCTCTCTCCCCTCCCCTTCTACCTCCACCCCCCTCCCCCAGAATTAAAATTAAATGATATAAGATCCCCAAATAATATTACATTATTGAAAAATCCAACTGTGTATTTCTGAATCATTTTGGGCAGAGTTTTGAGAAAGTAAGAAATATTGAATTGGTTTGTTCACTCTCCCGTCTTCAAAATAATAATCTAATGAACCAATGGTGGAATTTTAGCGTAAATATGTGGAATCTTTTATTATGTTTGGTAATTTAATGAAAAACCTGATACTAACTTGCAATCAAATATTCTCTGTTCCTTATGTAAGAAAATTCACATAATTCTGAAACAAGACGAGAAATATCTCAGTCTCTCTCTCTCTCTCTCTCTCTCTCTCTCTCTCTCTCTCTCTCTCGTAATCAGACATACTGTATAAGAACAATGACTGTTTATTTCTCATCTAGTCTTTATTTATTGGACTTTATTAATGAAAAAAAAGAGATACCGCCCCGTAAATGTCGCCAGTATTCGATGTTCACAATTTATCCATAAGAGGTTGCCGTGGGTCCGCCCTATAATTAAGGGTTAATAGTATAGTGGAAGTCTTACGGTACTAACCATGAAAAGGTGGTGTGAAGACCTGACGATACTAATAAAACCTGACCCCTTAACTGTACAATTGGCTGATATTAAAGAAACCAATTTCTTTTAAAGTTACACGTCTGGTGATATCAAGAAAGGACAATCTCTTCATGAAAATTAAAATAAATAATGCAATCAACTATTATTACCTCTCTCTCTCTCTCTCTCTCTCTCTCTCTCTCTCTCTCTCTCTCATAATTTTCCTAGCCCCAAGTGTTCTGTTAGGATTGATATTCTTAAGGTGACGTAAGCTAAGGGGGCTAATATACAGGTAAAGTAAGCTAGGGGGCTAATCTACAGGCAAGGTAAGCTTGGGGGGCTAATCTACAGGTAAGGTAAGCTAAGAGGGCTAATCTACAGGTAAGGTAAGCTAAGAGGGCTAATCTACAGGTAAAGTAAGGTAGGGGAGCTAATCTACAGGTAAAGTAAGCTAGGGGGGCTAATCTACAGGTAAAGTAAGCTAGGGAGGGCTAATCTACAGGTGATCTAAGGCTTGATATCTTCCTCAAGCAGGTGTGTTTCAAAGGTCACAGTAATCTCGCTTTAATACAGGACTCCTTAAGGGCCACACCCTACAGGTAATTTATATCTCACGTATGTTCGGTCGAGTCAGGTGTATATGCCAGGTGGGAGTCGCTCTTAATTGAAAGTTGAGCAGGTGAACCTTCCCTTGGTAGCCGCCGCCCAGGTGACCCGCCGAGACAAGACCCAAATAGCGGTACCAACTCTCACAAATTTGTAGGTTTAATTTATCTCCACTCCCTCCCCCCCCCTACCCCACACTATCTCCCGTCCCCCCTCACCCCATTATCCCCCCCACCCCCAACTACCTGAACATATGAAGAAGCATTCAACTGTTTCATGTAAGAGATAGAGGCCAAAATGGAATTACAGAAAGGTAATTGTATCCATGGTAATGAAAAGGTAATGTGATTCAGGACGATACAGCGTAATGTAATGTGACAGGATAATAATGCAATATAATGAGATCTGGCGAATTACAGTGTTATGCAATTTGATAAAGTAATACAATGAAATGTGACTTAATGTAATTCCGTATCATATAACACGATGTTATGTGATGAATTGCAATTGCGGAGAAATGTATTGTTATTTAATGTAATTCAGCAGGTGAGTGAGATGTAATGTTATGTATTAAACATCTAACATAACAAACTATATAGTGTAATGTAATGGCGTTTATTATGATGTAATTGAGGGAGGGAGGGTGTGAAGTAGAGGGGGGGAGGAGGGAAGGAGTGAGAGAGGGAGGGAAGGAGTGAGAGAGGGAGGGAAAGAGTGAGAGAGGGAGGGAAGGAGTGAAAGAAGGAGGGAAGGAGGGAGGGAGAAAGAGAGTGAGAGAGGGAGGGAAGGAGTGAGAGAGGGAGGAAAGGAGGGAGAGAAGGAGGGAAGGAGGAAGAGAGGGAGGGAAGTAGTAAGGGAGAGAAGGAGGGAGGGCGAAATTAGTGAGTAATAATAAAATACTAGAATGAGTTAAAACGTAAAAATAAATGCCCAAAGGGGAAGAAAGTAAAGGTAAGTACACAAATGAAGGGAGGGAAGTAATTAAGCAAGGCAGTAAGGAAGTAGTTAAGTGAATTAATAAACAAGAGAATCATTAAACAAAGAAAGAATGAATGAATAATTCTATCGATTATAGATGATCTCTCTCTCTCTCTCTCTCTCTCTCTCTCTCTCTCTCTCTCTTTGTTCTTACTCTACTCTTTCCTTCTGTCTTTCTCTCCACTCCCTTTCTCTTCCCCTGTCTTGTCTCCCCGTCTCCTTTCCCCCCATCCTACGGTGAAGGCGTGAGTGTCCCCGGGGAGGGGGTCAACTGGTAGAAGGGAGGGATTGTGGGAAGGGGAGAGAGGGAAGGAGGGAAGGGGGGAGGGAGAGGAGCATCGTGGTGTTTGGGAAGGGTCAGAGGTCATCTGGTTGACACGTGGCACGCGCGTCCAGCCCCTTGCCACGTGTCGGCTGTCACACACTCGCCCGGGGACTGACCACCTCTCTGATTTATAATATACCACCAGTACCTCCTGACAAAGCTTTAATAATTTATCTCATTTTCTTACATGTCTACATCCACTTTTGAGGTGAATTATACCTAAAAATGTCTTCGAAATTTATTAAGGCTTTTATTCATCTCTTAAAATGTTGGGAAGTAAAGATGGAACTATTGTTTTGATGATATTTGATGGGGGGTTATTAAGACCAGATGTATGTCACTTGGGATAACTGCCTCCCCTCCCCCCCCTCCCACCACACATCGACCCCCATCTCCCCCATCGACCCCCTCTTCCCCCTCAACATCTTCCGGAGGCTGACAGTACATCTGAACTCTATTACAGCCTCTTAAACTTTTCTTTCTTTTTTGCTTTTCATATCCTGTAACCCCCTCCCCCAGTGATGGACAGAGTTGGGAAGAGAAGGAGGAAGAAGAAGGGAGGAGAATAAAGAAGAGAGGTGGGAGGAGGAGGAGGAGGAGGAAGAAGAAAAAGGAGGGAATGAGGAGGAGAAGGAGGAAGAAGCAGACAATAATAAGAGCAAGAACAAGGAAGAACAAGAATAAGGAAGAGGAGAGGAAGATGGGAGGAGGAGGAGTTAATGGCAATATATGTGAGGGGCGGGAGAAAGACAATGGGTCGTTTATGAGGAGGAATAGATGGGAGAGATAAGCTGATATAAAGGGAAAGGACGTGGTTATGGGAGAGGAGGAGGAGGAAGAAGAGAAGGAAGAGGAAGAGAACAAAGAGGAAGAGGAGGAAGAGAAAGGAAGAGGGGGAGGACAAGAAGGGGAGAATAGAAAGGAAAGGAAGAAAGGAAGGAAGGAGGAAAAATGGGGGAAAAAAGAAAATTGCCTTACCTCTTTCCCCCTTCCTTACTATACCTTCCCCCTCTTTCCCTACCCACTAACCCTCCTCCTCCCCCCCCCCTCAACACGACCCAGGTGACCACTGTCGCCCCCCTCGTCACTCACCACATGACCACCACCCCCGCACGCGCCTCCTGCCACGTGCACCTCCAGGCAACAAAGACACGTGTGGTAAAGTGACCAACATCTGTACACTTAATAACTCAGCAAAACCTCACAAAGAAACTACAATTATAACCTTTTCTTTTAAAATATATAAGTGAATGAGTACTTTGACACTGACACGTATAAGATATAGATTATATTTATTTGTGCATTATTTTTACCTAGAGAAGTTAAGGGACATCCTGTGATCTAAAAGTTCGTTACTTGACCACAATTCTTCAGAGAAAATCCCGGAAGCTAGTAAGGAATCCCCATCCCCCCCCCCACCTCCTCCCCCTCAGCCACGGTTAATCCACGTGTTAAGAGGTAATCCGTGGCTCAGGTCTGGTCATTATAATGGAGGATGAAGTCTCTATGTGAGCCTCTCCAGTAGTCTGTTTTGTTTATTTGTTTATGTCAGTTATCAATTAAGTTTCCCGTTAACAGAGAGAAAGTCTTTGGTTGGATTATGTTTTCCTATTTTCAACTGCAGACGACGACCACCCATCACTACCACTTACCTCCCCTAGCACCACCACTTACCATCTACCGCTTCCACTTACGACCCACCACTACCACTTACCACCCCTACCACCCACCACTTACCACCCCTACCACCACCACTTACCATCTACCGCTTCCACTTACGACCCACCACTACCACTTACCACCCCTACCACCCACCACTACCACTTACCACCCCTACCACCACCACAAACCACTACCACCCTTCATAACCCCTCTTGTGACCACGTCCCCTCCCTCCTCTCTCTCTCTCCCCTCCTTGCTGCTACTGACAGTGCCAAATGGTGAGAGGTGAAGCTGTCCATCACCTCCTGGCACCCTGGCACCCTCGCACCTGGCACTCACACTACAACAGACTTCCGTATCATATGGCCCTCAGTCAAGACGGTCTCGTAGGTTGATCATTATATACATTGTTTGGCACTGGTCGTATGTCTCATGTGGCACTCTCGTTGTCTCATGTGGCACTCTCGTTGTCTCGTGTGGCACTCTCGTTGTCTCAGTGGCACTCTCGTTGTCTCATGTGGCACTCTCGTTGTCTCATGTGGCACTCTCGTTTGTCTCGAGTGGCACTCTCGTTATCTCGTCTCTCGTTGTCTCGTGTGGCACTCTCGTTGTCTCGTGTGGCACTCTCGTTGTCTCGTGTGGCACTCTCGTTGTCTCATGTGGCACTCTCGTTGTCTCATGTGGCACTCTCCTTGTCTCGTTCTCGTTGTCTCGTGTGTCTCTTGTCTCTTGGCACTCTCGTTGTCTCATGTGGCACTCTCGTTGTCTCATGTGGCACTCTCGTTGTCTCGTTGTCTCATGGCACTCTCGTTGTCTCATGTGGCACTCTCCTTGTCTCATGTGGCACTCTGGATTGTCTCATGTGGCACTCTCCTTGTCTCCCTCTCGTTTGTCTCATGTGGCACTCTCGTTGTCTCATGTGGCACTCTCGTTTGTCTCATGTGGCACTCTTTGTCTCATGTGGCACTCTCGTTGTCTCATGTGGCACTCTCGTTGTCTCATGTGGCACTCTCGTTGTCTCATGTGGCACTCTCGTTGTCTCGTGTGGCACTCTCGTTGTCTCATGTGGCACTCTCGTTGTCTCATGTGGCACTCTCGTTGTCTCATGTGGCACTCTCGTTGTCTCATGTGGCACTCTAGTTGTCTCATGAGGCACTGCCATTGTCATATCTGGTAGTGCCATTTGTCAACTTTTCTCTGTGACTGTCATGCTTGGCAGTGTCCTCGTCATTATTGGCACTGTCAGCGTCTTGTCTGGCATCGTTACCGCCTCAGTCTGAATCACTGTCATTTTTCCTCGGTTATTTACAACACATCAATAACAGTCTGAACGAACGGCCCTATTAAACATTCAACCAATCACAAGGCTCGGACCTGAACAAGGAACCTAACCCACACTGTAATATCAAAGTAGCTGGTTAGGTTTGGTTAGGTTAGGTTAGACACTTAAGGGTCATATAACCTAACCTAAAATAACTTCAACAAACAAAGAAACTTACAAACTAAACTAAACTAAAAACTGATTTAAACTAAACAAACCTAACTTAACCTAACCACCCCAAGTAGCAACAATATATTTAACCATCAAGTAAAATAATCAGGGAAGGGGGAGCTAATCTTCAGGTGATCCTAATTATACTCCACACCTGTAACACCACGATCAAGTTTTCATATCAACATCTTATATTTAATTAGTGGTATTTAATTAGTAACCAGTATGCAAATTTGTGGCTCTATCAATTCTAATCTCAAAAGATAAACGATACTACTCTATAATTTCCTTCCCTTAGTTAACGTTCTCATCTTATATCTAATTAATAAGATATAATTGATAACCACTATGCAAATTTTCTCATGCCATAAATTATTGACCCTTAATAAAAATAATTGACCCTCGACCCCCAAACAAAACTACCTTTCCTTCCACACGTTATAATAGATCAGGAATTCTCTCAATCGACCCCAAACATATGATAATTGAAGTATAATTGATAACCAGTGATGAACGATAATTGATACTTAATAAATAACAGTCGAATGATAATTGAAATATAATTGATATCTCGTATGGAAATTTGTGGCTTAATTAAAATGAATAAATAAATGATAAGACGACATATATATAACTAACTCTCTCTCTCTCTCTCTCTCTCTCTCTCTCTCTCTCTCTCATGTGTCATAATCTCCTACCTAGTATTACGGTCCATAATTTTACGATCGTGGACGTGACCTGTGAGAGTTACCTGTTGGGGGGTCACGTCTCTTAGTATACATTACCTGTGAAAAAAGAGTAAATGTATAACTGTGTGTGTGTGTGTGTGTGTGTGTGAATTACATACAAACACAACTACGACATATCACACACACACACACACACACACACACACACGCACACACGCACACACACACACACACACGCACACGCACACACGCACACGCACACACGCACACCTCTTTATAGTGACACAACCCAACACACCTACACACGTCCCTTACCAAACCTTCCCTTCAAACTACAGCTCACACCATCATTCTCATCTATACTTGAGGTGAAAAAAATACACGTCTTCAAGGTGGATTCTTTCACGGGTTGGTAACTACGGCGTGAGCAGCTGCGTACACATTACCTCACCCAAGGCAGAGAAATGATTTAATTGTTCATTTGAGTTTTGCTTATATATATATATATATATATATATATAATTTTTTTTAATGTTTGGGAGGAGGAGTTGGTTTCAACTTCATTGTGTGTGTGTGTGTGTGTGTGTGTGTGTGTGTGCGTTAGATGAGTAATGTGTGCGTGAGGTGGTGTGTGTGCGTGAGGTGGTATGTGTGCGTGAGGTGGTATGTGTGCGTGAGGTGGTATGTGTGCGTGAGGTAGTGTGTGCGTGGGGAGTGAGTATATGCGTGAGGTGAGTATGTGTGCGTGGGGAGTGAGTATGTGTGCGTGAGGTAGTCGTGTGTGCGTAAAGAGTAGTATGTGTGCGTGAGGTGAGTATGTGTGCGTGAAGTGGTATATGTGCGTGGGGAGTGGTATGTGTTAGTGAGGTAGAATGTGTGCGTGAGAGTGGTATGTGCGTGAGGTAGTATGTGTGCGTGAGGTAGTATGTGTGCGTGAGAGTAGTATGTGTGCGTGAGGTGGTGTGTGTGCGTGAGGTAGTATGTGTGCATTGAGGTGAGTATGTGTGCGTGAGGTAGTATGTATTGAGGAGTGAGTATGTGTGCGTGAGGTGGTATGTGTGCGTGAGGTGGTATGTGTGTGCGTGAGGATCGTTATGTGTGCGTGAGAGTGGTAATAATCGTGCGTGAGAGTGGTATTATATGTGCGTGAGGTAGTATGTGTGTGCGTGAAGTGGTATGTGTGCGTGAGGTAGTCGTGTGTGCGTAAGAGTAGTATGTGTGCGTGAGAGTAGTATGTGTGCGTAAGAGTAGTATGTGTGCGTGAGAGTAGTATGTGTGCGTGAGAGTAGTATGTGTGCGTGAGAGTAGTATGTGTGCGTGAGAGTAGTATGTGTGCGTGAGAGTAGTATGTGTGCGTGAGAGTAGTATATGTGCGTGAGAGTAGTATGTGTGCGTGAGAGTAGTATGTGTGCGTGAGAGTAGTATGTGTGCGTGAGAGTAGTATGTGTGCGTGAGAGTAGTATGTGTGCGTGAGAGTAGTCGTGTGTGTGTGTCTCAGCCGTGTTAATGTATGCAGCTCCACACCTTGGCTTGACAATGACGTCTTGATCAACACCTCAACACTGTGTACAACAAGAGTCTCACTGTGTTGATTTTCCTGCCCAAGATCTCTCACGTGCAAAGAAGTGAAACAATTAAATGAATAATTAACACATATACAACACATACAAAATAAAATAACAAATAAAATAAGAAATAAGAAATAAAATAAAATATGAAACGTAGATAAAACAAAATACAAGACACTGACAAAACCTATGATTAGGGAACTAGTAGAAATAGGTCAATGACAACACCTCATAATTAAGGAAAGAGGTAAAGTAGAATACCTGTATGATAAGTTAATTCACACCAATAAACTAATATATGAGTAATAAAATATATGAAGTGTTATGTTAATATACACTATCATTTCTGTCACCTAAACTAACCTAACCTAACTTTAAACCTGACCTAACCATTAACCTGTATCTCTTATTGAATTTTCTGAACGCAATACATAAAGTAACTTGTTTTTCATAGAGCTACAGGAGTTACAGAATAATTGACTGTATCTTTAATGAACAAAAGTAAATAATAAATACACATCGAAATTTACCTAAAAACATAAATAAAAGCAAAAATAAACAAACAAGACATAGATAAGAATCCTCATATAGAAAACGGGAATAAAAATCAAGGAAAACAATAGCTTAACGAAAACAACAAAAGCCGAACGAAAAAACAAAAGCCGAACGAAAAAACAAAAGCCGAACGAAAAAACAAAAGCCGAACGAAAATGCAAACAAAAGACGAACGAAAACAATAGCTTGGAATTTTCCTTATTAACTTCCTCGACCTCGTTGTCATTTTCCTGGACAGAATTTTCCTCACGTTGAAAGTTTCAGAAGCTGTGTATTGAGGCGGTTCATCATTGACTCAGGTAATACTTGAGAGAGAGAATACATGTTATTATTATTGGACGGGAATATCTCATTTGTAATCGATCACTCCCGCGGTGGTTGGTTGGTGAAGGTATAGGTGAGTGTGGTAGGTGGGTGGTAGTTGTGGTAGGTTGGGAGTGGTTGGGGGTGGGTGGTTGATGGGGGTTGGTGGGACTATTGGTAGATGGTGGTAGTGGTCAGTAATAGTGGTTAGTGGTGGTAGGTTGGACTGGTAGTAGATGGTGGTAGGGGCCAGTGACATGAGCCGAGACTTGGGTGGAGGACTAGAGGAAGGTAAGTTTTGTTAACTGAGGTACTTAACCTACTGACTGATTGACTGACTGACTAAATGACTGACTGACTCACTCACTCACTTACTGACTGACTGACTAAATGACTGACTGACTGGGAACAAAGTGTGCAGGTGAGTACATGTAACTATTTCTACTATTGCTACCAACAATACTACAGTAGCAACAACAAAAACTATTACAACCACAACGACAATTACACCAACAAATTAACAACGCCAACAATAAAAACAAATACACTCACTACAACCACAACAGAAACTATTACTTCAAAACAAAAACAACAATTACAACAAAAGAAAAACAATCATAACTATTCCTACAACAATGAAAATAACAATCAACAACAACAACAACCATTCCTACAACAACAACAACAACAACCGCTACCTAAATCCGCTTGACCGTTCGAAACTGACCTTAAAAATCCCCCTCACTCGGGCAAAAAAAATGACAACCAACAATAATAACAAAGCCAAAATCCCTCCAACATCCTACGTCACCTTCACCCTTATCGCCTCTATTCTGGTAAATAGGTCTATCTCCCATCACCAGGGGGGTATTTGACCTTCTTGACCTCTTTTGACCTCGATATAATAAACCATTGACCTTAAAAGAAAGTAAATGTATTTTTTTAAGGTGTTCAATGTCTCGTTAATACTAGCTAATGTATGGAGTAAGAATTGGTTGAGCTGTGTTGCAAATGCGTGTTGATTGGGTGTTGCAGGGGGTGAGGCGCGTGCAGGGACGTGGTAATGAGGAGCGCGCGTGTCAACTTCCGGTCACTGAGGGCACGTGTCAGGAGTGGACAGAAGGGGGAGAGGGAACGAGGGGGAGAGAGGGGTAGTAAGGATGAGAGGAGTGAGGGAGGAGGGAGAAGAAAGGGAAGGGAGGGAGGAGAAAGCGGTGATACTGTGAGTGAGAAAGAGAAGAGAGAGGACAGGAGCAAAGAGGAAATGGGAGGGGGGAAGGGGAAGGGGGACGATGGGGAGAGAGGGTCAGAGAAGTAGAGAGAAGAGAGAATAAAGGATAATGGGAGAAAAGGAAGTCTCACTACCATCCTATAAACTCTAATGAATAGGAAGAATAAGGGGAAAGAGACGTACGTGTGTGTGTGTGTGTGTGTGTGTGTGTGTGTGTGTGTGTGTGTGTGTGTGTACGTGTGTGTGTGTGTCTGTGTGTGTGTGTGTGTGTGTGTGTGTGTGTGTGTGTGTGTGTGTGTGTGTGTGTGTGTGTGTGTGTGTGTACGTGTGTGTGTGTGTACGTGTGTGTGTGTGTGTGTGTGTGTGTACGTGTGTGTGTCGAGCATGTTCTTCCTCCTCATGTTAAAATCCACTTCTCTATCACGTCTTCCACCAATTCCTCATCTTTATCACGTCTCTGTTTCCTCTGATGAAAAATAACACACCAGAAATACGGACAGATAAAGATTAGATAGATTCGATATAACAAAGAGATAGACAGGAGACAGGAGACAGGTGACAGGTGCTAGCTGGTAAACGACCTTGGCCTGGATAATAATATACACATTAAGTCATTAACACCAAGAGCCCATTAGACACTACAAGCCATTGCTATCTTGAGAATGCATTGTACACCTGCCGCCATCGTATATCAGTCAATATCAGGAAAACACATCACATATCTGCCATCCATCACCACCTTGAGAACCCATCGTACATCTGTCAAATAAATAATCCACCTCAAACAGAGTAAAGTATTGTAAAAAAAAAAAAGAGAGAGAAATCCTGGATACATAAAAGGTTTAATAAATGAAAATGTAAAAAAAAAAAAATGATTTATTATCGTATAATTTATATTCATCGTTATATCTTGTTTGGGAATTTTTTCACGTGTTATTTAAGTATAATTTATAAAGTATTTTTTCTTTTTATTTATTCTAGTTTGTCTTATAATATTTTTTTGTTTCCTTTGTTTTCTTATTTTCTAATTTTTTTCTTTATAACTTTTTATTTGTTTTTAATGTAATATTAACCTAACCTACACCACCACCCACACCACACACCCACACCCACCCACACCACACACCCACACCCCCCACCACACACCATCCTCTTCCACCCGTTTTTCTCAGGCTCATTACCATACTATTATGATGGTACACACAGTCTGCGGTGGTCGAGTGGTATCCTGTTCTTCCTCTCATAAAACCCCATTAATAACTACGTACATGAGAGATACTGTTGAGATATGTGACGTGTGTATCTCTCTCTCTCTCTCTCTCTCTCTCTCTCTCTCTCTCTCTCTCTCTCTCTCATCTGAGGCAACTTCCGGTCCCTACTCTCCTGACACCTGGCGAGGAATATATTTTTTATATTAATTATTATTTTTATTAATTTGTTTATCTTTTATTAATTCAAGTTTAGTTTTTTTTTATATATGCATAATATTTTTTCCTATGATATTGATTTTAATGTTAGAGTTCAGGTAAGGTGTTAATTACCTGGTTAATATAATAATTAGTGAGGTGAATGTGATCCTAATAACCGATATTTAACAACTATAAGAATAACACTAACCCATAACCCAACCAAGATAACATACTGTGGAATAATGATCACGTAAAAGATAACAAAGAATAACTAATATAAAGAAAAATAACACACCGAGATATAACTGATAATATAAGATAACAATGACATACAGTTCAGTTAAGGTAAACAAAGTAAACAAAAAATAAGAACACAGAGCTAACAAACGAAAACAACTCTTATTAACTATTACAAACAAGTCCCCCCCCCCTTCATCTAACCCACTCCTCGTTTTCTTTCCATCTTAATATTGACGCTTAAATAAAAACCTCTAATATTTCTGGTATCTTAATGTCAAGGGGAAAAACCTGTTTATATTAAAATTGCACCAAACTTCCACATGACTTCCGGCCTCTGGTGTGACATCACGAGAACTAACCGACCGTCACTTACACCAATGCCTGAGGTAATTAACAAAACAGGTAAATTATCTTCATTATACTTAATTGGAATTATTTTTTTATACTATGTAAATATATATGAGATAATTAAACAATATTTTATAACTTTAAATTAACAAAATAAGAGTTTGACATGGATTTTAAATTTAAGTATCTATCCCCTATGAAAGTTATTTGATATTTGACTTTATTTATCATGTTCTTAAATTAATTCGATCCAAGTGGTTGCCATGACACCGTTTCTTCCATATAAATAAAAGTATAAATAATAATGATAATATTAATAATAACTGAATTCATATTTATTTCATTAACCTTTTCTTTATTCATAATTCAGATAATTTTATTCATATGAAACTATTGGTAGCTTTAGACTATCCAATCCGCTCTGATACCTCGAATGACGTCATGACATGCCTCGAATGACGTCACAGCATACCTCGACTGTCGTCACAACCACACAGGAGTTGTCAGATACATTAAGTTGGCTGGATTTTTTTTTTACAACTAATTTACAATAATTAAATTACTTGGATGCCTTTGAGAGCTACTAAATAAAAAAGTTACTTAACAACTTGAGGCGACTTATAACTTAGATAAATAAAAACAAAAGAAACTTACAAAGATATCACAGGTATAATGAAAGTTAATAAAGGGATAACATTAAAACATTTACTTACACACACACACACACACACACACACACACACACACACACACACACACACACACGTAATAGACAAAATAGAAGTAAATTGATGAGGTATTTTTAGTGTTGTTTTATGGTTCTTATTAATTGTCTTTTACAGTCATCTTTATTACCTGAGCTGGTTTTATTACTTTATTAATCCCGCTCTTTGTGCTTTTCGCCTTCCGTGCTTCTGGTTGAGTTGGGTGGGTGGGTGGGTGGGTGGGGTGGGTGGGTGGGGGGAGGTGAGGTGGGGTGGGGTGGGGTGGGGTTGGGTGGGGTGGGGTGGGGTGGGTGGTGTGGGGTGGGGCAGGGTGGGGTGGGGTGGGGTTGGGTGGGGTGGGGGTGGGGTGGGTGGTGTGGGGGTGGGGGTGGGGTGGGGTGGGTGGTGTGGGTGTGTGTACAGTCACTGTTTTTATTATTGTTCTCGTCTTTCCAACAATGAAGCAGTGAGGCACACATGAGGCCAGTAGTGTGTTTGTTTGTTTGTATGTTTAATGTTATTGTTCTTGTTTTTTCCACACCTTTGTTCTAGCAACCGTGAAAGGCTTTCGAGAACTATTTTTAACTGTTCTTCAAATACAAATAACAATAATTACTTAGAAATTATACTGAAATTTACTATCTAAATCTTTTAAGTAATTCCCAAACTACTTAACATTCTGAAAATATCTTCTCTAAGTTCATCAAGAAAATCATAATCGTCTCGTACCTGTGTTAGTCTTGACCTTTATAACCCAAAAACTTAAGGACAATGAAACAGGTATTTTTATCTCATGGTAAAGATTGACCTACCCTAACCTAACCTAACCTAACCTAACCTAACCTGACCTGACCTGACCTGACCTAACCTAACCTAACCTGACCTAACCTGACCTGACCTTAAATTAACCTAACCTCATAAAAATACATCATTTGATACATATACTCTTACTTATATGTATTTACAAATGTAAATCTTACGTATCTATATATTTTCTCTGTAAGACGATGTACCACACTCTTACATAGTTCCCACAACGACGGTGAGTGACCAGCTGAGGGAGTTTCCGAATTCCCACACCTCCTTCAGCAGAATTCACGACGACGTCCGTGCAGGCGGTGGAGGCATCGGGTTTCCTTCGTGTCTTATGCTCTGCCACGACCCCCTCCTAGCTGGGTACTGGAGTGGTGGTGGGTAAGGGGAGACGTGTTGTGTGTGGGTGTGTTAGGTTAGGGTGTTTAATCATCTGGTGAAAATAACCTGGGGTGTTTAATCTCCAGGTGATGCTATACATTATACAAGACAGGTGGCCCATCAATATGTACAGGACACTCGCTGCTGACATTTACAGATGGCGTCGTCAAGTTTTACACGAAGGAACCAAGTAAATGTCAAGCATACCGGGGCACTGTGTCATTAATTACTAACCTGCACGCCCTGCTTTTACCTGAACCAATGGCATAGGTTCCCCCCCTCCCTCCCTCGACTATGACCTGACACTGTGGGGGGCCCAACACACACACGACGTGATGTCTTGGTGTAAGAGGGTGACTAGAGGGAGGGGTTATGTCACAAGGCCCTGTTGTTGCTGAACTCTCAAACTTATGAAGTGAATAGACTTTACCTGTGTGTGTGTGTGTGTGTACCATTTATAATTGAAGTGATCTATATAGCAAGGTAATTCATTAAACTATCCGAATTACGAGTTTTGTTAAGTTTTCAGTACGTAACTCTCACTCGTTAAGGTATAGTGTATTTATCATGTATCATCACGTCTATATCACAGGTTAATTAAGGTAACACGATAATTATAAATTAACCATATGCAAATTACTTCACCTGTATTCGATTATATAAACTTGTACTTACGTATCTAAATATATTCAATGACTCGTTACTTTGTTGTGATCCATCATCTTAGAACTCAAATGGTTCAATGAGCGGTTCGTAGTCACTGTAGGCGTAAACAAACGAATCGAGTTGTCTAATGCAGCTAGTCATAAACTTTCTACATTCTTTAATTTATCAAGTATACATTATTAAGATAGTAAGCATGTTATACTTTTTATATATTTTTTTTCTTATTTGATTTATTATGAAGGATGTAAAGTATTTGTATGAGACCTCTGAGTACATTGATAACCATTTAAGTACGATGATTTAATCCACTATCATGTTATCTTAATTTCTTGTGTACAATGATAACCCCCTGGATATAATGATTTAGTCCACCGATTAACTTAACCCATAATCTATAAGACAACTTCTCCCTTAATCTATACGATAACTTCTCCCTTCACATACGATAACTTCTCCCTTTACATACGATAACTTCTCCCTTTACATACGATAACTTCTCCCCTTACATACGATAACTTCCCCCTTACATACGATAACTTGTTCCTTGGCGTACACTAATATCATCACACAGTTAAGGGGCTGCTCGACAAGTGATGGTGTTCACTAGGCTGTAAATGTCACCTCCAGAATTTAATGACGTGTAAAGAAAGTGGTCTACATTGATTCGTTAGTAATTATTGGCTAATAAATGTTACTTTGTGATTTGTATTACAGATTTTACGTATTAATAAATTCATAAATAGAAACATATTTTATGTATTGATAAATTCTTGAAATATACAAACAACACTAATTTCAACAGATAATAAATTCTTGATAACAAACTTCAAAGACAGATTTAATGTATTAATAAATTCTTGAAAACTAATAGATTTCAAGTATTGTATTAATAAATTTTGGAAAATACTCCCAATTCGTCCAATTAATAAATAAAATTAGTTTAAAAAAGATAAATCAATTTCAAGTTTCTAATCACATCAGATCTGTTAAATTTACGATCCTGTACACACTTCACATGTATCATGGATTATTATTATTTTTTTTCTCATTTTACGAAGCAGGTGAGATAATCAAACCCCCAGCACAGGTAACAGAACTCTTGCAACCGAGTCGTCACACGTTAAGAGTTTATCAGTTATGTAATAGTTTAAACATTCCATTGTCTGACTTCCTTTTCTTCTTATAGCATAATCTCTATAATCTGTAGCCAGCGTAGAGCATAATCTCTATAATCTGTAGCCAGCGTAGAGCATAATCTCTATAATCTGTAGCCAGCGTAGAGCATAATCTCTATAATCTGTAGCCAGCGTAGAGCATAATCTCTATAATCTGTAGCCAGCGTAGAGCATAATCGCTATAATCTGTAGCCAGCGTAGAGCATAATCTCTATAATCTGTAGCCAGCGTAGAGCATAATCGCTATAATCTGTAGCCAGCGTAGAGCATAATCTCTATAATCTGTAGCCAGCGTAGAGCATAATCTCTATAATCTGTAGCCAGCGTAGAGCATAATCTCTATAATCTGTAGCCAGCGTAGAGCATATCGCTAATCATCTGTAGCCAGCGTAGAGCATAATCTCTATAACTGTAGCCAGCGTAGAGCATAATCGCTATAATCTGTAGCCAGCGTAGAGCATAATCTCTATAATCTGTTAGCCAGCGTAGAGCATAATCTCTACACCGTAGCCAGCGTAGGTTAATAAGCTCTATAATCTGTAGCCAGCGTAGAGCATAATCTCTATAATCTGTAGCCAGCGTAGAGCATAAGCTCTATAATCTGTAGCCAGCGTAGAGCATAATCGCTATAATCTGTAGCCAGCGTAGAGCATAATCTCTATAATCTGTAGCCAGCGTAGAGCATAATCGCTATAATCTGTAGCCAGCGTAGAGCATAATCGCTATAATCTGCAGCCAGCGTAGAGCATAATCGCTATAATCTGTAGCCAGCGTAGAGCATAATCTCTATAATCTGTAGCCAGTGATTTATTGAGAAACTACAATAATTACGGATCTATAATCGTTGACGTGTAATGTTGAGTGCCTTAGTTATCGTCAATCAGGAATTTCTATATACACATGTTTTACCTGTAATGGTATTTGTAGGCTGGAGTGAGACGAAAACTGAGGCAGACAGCTCCTGTATTATGGCCGTAGTGAGACGAAAACTGAGGCAGACAGCTCCTGTATTCCTGTATTATGGCTGTAACAACACAGGATAGTTACAGAAAATGGAAACATGAGACCCAGATCTTACTGACAACAATATCAAAATAAGTTAAACATTTATCAAGTAATTTTTCCACTTTAGACAGAACATTGGCACAATACTATACTTAAACAACAAAGGTCTTAAAAGAACTATTCAATATTAATACTTACACTTATAATATTCCACTTAAAAGCTACAATATTAACACTTAAAAACCCACAACAACTAGGAAAATATACACAACAATTGACTTTATTGTTGCAACTTACTGACGACCAAGAAAAAAAATGCGTCAGGTTATGTTTGCTCGCTGGCAGCTTTCGGCGAACAAGTTTACTGTAAGCATATACGTTACTATAGGAGATATATAAAAAAAGTTGATATAAGCAACGGGGGTTAATCATTTGTATTTAAACAGTGAGTATATATAATTGCAACGATGTGAGTGCCTGAGTGCCTCCGTTATTCTATGTAATTAATGACCAACACACACCTGGGCACCCACTGGCACTTTCCTAACTCATATACAGTCGTTTGTTCTCATTTAATTATGTAAAAAAAAAAAGTCTGTCCAAGGTAGCAATATTGTCTCCAAGGTAGCAATATTGTCACCAAGAGAGTAATAATGTCTTTAAGGTAGCAATATTGTCTCCAAGGTAGCAATATTGTCTCCAAGGTAGCAATATTGTCTCCTAGAGAGTAATAATGTCTTTAAGGTAGCAATGTTGTCTCCAAGGTAGCAATATTGTCTAAAAGGTTGCAATATTGTCTCAAAGGTTGCAATATTGTCTCAAAGGTAGCAATATTGTCTCCTAGGAAGCAATGTTGTCTCCAAGGTAGCACATTGTTCCGCTGCAGCAATATGTCACCAAGTAATAATGTCTTTAAGGAGCAATATTGTTCCAAGGTAGCAATATTGTCTCCAAAGTAGCAATATTGTTCCAAGGTGGCAAATATTGTTCCCAAGAGAGAGTATTACTGCCTTAAGGTAGCAATATTGTCTCCAAGGTAGCAATGTTGTCTAGTGTTGCCGCAATATAGTCTCAAAGGTAGCAATACAATGTACACTACCAAAGGAACACCTATGCACTTCCTGACGGTGCAGACAGAGCCGAGTGCTCCTCCACCTGCCCAGGTGTGTGGCGACAGCTGTGTCAATACCACACCACCTGCTGCTTCTGCCTGTTCACCTCCCACTCACCTGTCTGCCTGCTCACCTCCCACTCACCTGTCTGCCTGCTCTCCCCCACCGTTGCTCCCCTGTCTCTGCCTCCACCTGTTTGCTCACCTCCCCCCTGTCTGCCTGCTCACCTCCCACTCACCTGTCTGCCTGCTCACCTCCCACTCACCTGTCTGCCTGCTCCTCCCACTCACCTGTCTGCCTGCTCACCTCCCACTCACCTGTCTGCCTCTCTCCCTCCCTTCACCTGTCTGCTGCTCACCTCCCACTCATCTGTCTGCTCCCCCCTCACCTGTCTGCTGCTCCCTCCCTCACCTGTCTACCTGCTCACCTCCCACTCACCTGTCTGCCTGCTCACCTCCCACTCACCTGTCTGCCTGCTCACCTCCCACTCACCTGTCTGCCTGCTCACCTCCCACTCACCTGTCTGCCTGCTCACCTCCCACCTACACATATTCCCTCTCGTTTCCTTCCTTATTCCCCAAACCCCTCTTATTTCCCTTCCCCTTCTCCCTTTCTCTTTCATTTTCCTCTCCTTTTCCTCCTATGTTTCTTCTTTCTCCCCCCTTCTCCTTACATCTCTCATTCTCCCCTCCTTTACCCCAATCTCCTTTTCCCTGACCTCCCCTCACTACCCTCTCATTTTCCCCTCCTTGCACCTTGCCCTTCTCCTTTTCCCCTTCTCATCTAGACTTCCGTTCCCAGCCCCTACCTGCGCCACCTGACCTCTTGCTCAGGTACACACAGGTGCTAGGGGGAGGGGAAGGGAGGACGGGGGAAAGGGGGGAGGAGAGAAAGACAAGGGAAGGAAGAAGGGAGGGGGGGAGGGGAGAAAAGGACCATAGTGGGCAAAATGAACAACATTGGACAATATGAACAGGTTGGATATAATGAACAGGTGTGTGTGTGTGTGTGTGTGTGTGTGTGTGTTCTATTTTTGCTTACCGTTCAAAATGTGTTGATTGAAAGTAGACGAAAGAATTCAAGAACGGTTTATTGTTTTTTCCTTTTGATTTTGGTTTACCGATGCCTCCCCACCCTCCTCCTCTCCCCACCCCACCCACCCACCCACCCAGAGAGAGAGAGAGAGCAGACCATAGATGTATAAGTAACAATCAAGGTTACAATCATTATGTCTGAGGGTTGGCGATCACGGCCCTCTACATCCTTATATATTTTTTTTCTCAGGCTGTGTTGACTAGAGCTCCCAGGTCTTCTTAATGACAATTTTTTTTTTCAATATCGCTCATTTGTCCCAGTTTGTCTTTCTTTAGTCTACCCAAAAAAGACAAAGAAAACGCTTAAAAAATAAATCAAAATAACATGTAAGATTAATAAAAGAAATATCACAATACACTGAAGACTTCGTTAGAATATAAGAGAAGCAAAAAAAATATACACAAAGTATTTTCATAATATACACTTGGGTGAACATTTTATTTATGTGTTTTATTTTTTTTTAAACGACTGTTCATTTCCCTGTAAATTTATTCTGTCTTTCTCATCTCCTCCTCTTTCTTCCTCTTTCCCACCTGGCTCGCCCTAATTAGTGGTCGCCCCCCTCCCCTTCCTGCTATACCGCTTCACAACACCTGACAAAGTGTTCACCCGAGAAGCGATACGATTACACAAGAGTTAAGTCGACGTAATGATATAAGATTTAGCTCTGTTTAATAGACAGTTCAATAACCCCGGTCTTCTTGATTTGACTGATTAAATGTCTTTCACGTGTGGGGTGTGACATATCCCCCCACCAAGAGAGATTCAACGCTCCTATTGATCAATAATATAAATGATTCTCTCATCACTTATAACAAACTATTATGACATACTATTATTTTCTTGATTTGTGAGGCAAGACACAAAAAATCCTCTAACTTACAAAATAAATCATTAAAAAATATATCCTCAGTCCGATGTATTAATTAGTCACAGGTAAGTTAGTTTTTCAGCACCAGGTAGAGCAGCACAGACCGGGGAGAGACCGGGGAGTTATCTAAGCATGGTCGACGTTATTACTGTAGTGTCTTCTGTGGTTAAAGGTGTTTATATGTATTTTCTAGCACGGTAATTGGTGGTGATATCCTCAGGTGCGTAACAGATTAATGGACGCATAATGATTCTTGGTTATTTAGCAACGGAAGTTCATAGTGTGTGGTTCAGGGATTTGGAAACTTAGGTAGAGGAGAGAGGGGGTTAGGTTAGGTTAGGTTAGGTTAAGTTAGGTTAGGTTAGGTTTGGTTTGGTTAGGTTAGGTCAGGTCAGGTCAGGTCAAATCTTAAAAGCGAAATAACTTGGGAGTTAAAAATATCTATTCTTCACGCAATCTCTTCTCTAATTTACTATCAATTTCTATATCAAAATCCTATCAATCAACATCACGGTAGATCATTATGCAACTAATTACGCAACTAATTAACCTGGAGATAAAAACACAAACCACATTAAGAATTATTTAGAGATTTGTGATAGAATTTGCCTCTAAACATATTTAATTTCCTCGTCAACTCAACGCTACTACACCTGCCATGTGATTATCTGGGGCCAGTAGCTCACCCAGGTAGACGGGAGGAGGTTGACGGGAGGAGGTTGACGGGAAGAGGTTGACGCGAAGGGATTGATGGGAGGAGGTAGACAGGAGGAGGTAGACGGAAGGAGGAAGAAGGAATGCGGTAACGGAAAGAGGTAAACGGGAGGAGGTTGACGGGAGGAGGTTGACGGAAGGAGATAAATGGGAAGAGGTAAACGAGAAAAGAGAGACTAGAGGAGGTTGTTGACGGGAGGCGGTAGACGGGGGAAGAAGCTGGAGCAAGTAGATGGGGGAAGAAGTTGGAGCAGGCAGACGGGAGGAGGCAGACGGGAGGAGGTAGACGGGAGGTAGGTAAGAGGGCCGAGCCTGAGTGACTGACAAGCCGTGACTAGGACTGTGGGAGGTAATGAGGGGAAATTAACAAGTGCAAATTGGGAGTGTTGTTATTATGTCCCGCCACACTTAAAGCTGTCACCTGTTGTGTTGCTGTTGCTTCCTGATGCTGTCGGTCTGTCTGTCTGTATTTTGTGTTGTGTGTGTGTGTGTATTTCTACCTGTCAGTCAGTCTGTATGCACTGTGTGAGAGAGAGAGAGAGACTGTACTTCACCCACCATCTGTTGACTAATGAAACCATCCAGCGTTAAAGTCAGTTTCCTTCTTTAGATACGAAAAAAAAAAACCCACACACCCAAATTTACAGCTCCAATGAACACCAGCGAACAGAGCCCGGCGGAGTGACCCAGGCGAAGAGAAAATAACCAACTTTGAATATAATTTCCCTTGAATAATGAGGACACAGAGGGAATAGTTTTTAGGGGGGTTAGAATAAATTGTATGCTTTTCCGTAATCACCACAAATTATCTTTACCAGGATATTATACCATCTGGGTGAATTTGTCTAAAATAACAGGTTAGTCGTGTTAGTTGAGGCGTTTATAAGCTACGAGTTTACTGAAGTGAATATATATTTTTTTTCTGGTTGTCCGGAGATGTAGCCGTGGGCATGGTGTGGTGGGATTGATGTGAAACTATAATGGTTATCCACGTTTGTCACACCACACCACCACACCTACACACTCACCTCTCCTCCCACACCCCCTCCCCCAACACAACCTCCACCTCCCCACCTCCCACCCACCCCTCCCCCACAACCCCTCCACCTCCCCACAACCCTCCACCCCCTCACACCCCACCCCCCACCCACACCCCCAACTAGCCCCTCACCTCCCCCCACCCCCACCCCCCACACACTGCTTAAGGGGGCAGGTTAAGGTGCCGCAGATGATCTTGTTCGCTAAATTTGATTGAAAATATTCACTTTAATGATGATTGTTGGCGTCCGGGGAAGAATGATGTACAACACCATCTAAATAAATTATGAATATATCCATCTGGCTGGTGAAGATAATGACGAATAAACATTAATTTATTCGTGTTTTTATGTTTGTTAGTATAGTCGTTAACATATTTCGCTTTTGGGGTTGAGAATACGTGTGGGTGTGTGTTATGGAAGTATACATTACATGACATACATACATACATGGTCGGTGTTCTGTGGGTAGACATATAGGTGTACAATATACTTCATATGTCAACATACACAAACATACTCAAGCTACTTACTGGTAAATAATTAATATAGAATAACTATTAATGGCATTCTGTCTGTCTGTCTGTCATTGACTTGTAAAATTTATAATACTTTGTGGAGTTAATTAGTTGCTTAATTTACGCTTTTAATTCAGTTTAATGATAAAAAAAATATTTACTCAAAGGGTTTTATTCTTTTAGTATTTTATGTTAGACAATATGACACAACGGAGGAAGAATTTTGACAACCCTACCGAGACAACAGGAGTCACAGTGATCATTATGGAATTCATCGATCAGAGTGTACAAAGAGATGAATATTCTATGTCTTACAATACAACGTGGGGATAGTTCATACTAGAAATAATAATAAAAAAAGGTTAAAATTACGGACCACGGTACAGGGTGTCTCAAAAAAAAAGTTTATAATTAAGAACCACGGTACAGGGTGTCTCAAAAAAAAAAAAGTTTAAAATTAAGAACCACGGTACAGGGTGTCTCAAAAAAAAAGTTTATAATTAAGAACCACGGTACAGGGTGTCTCAAAAAAAAAAGGTTAAAATTACGAACCACGGTACAGGGTGTCTCAAAAAAAAAAAGTTTAAAATTAAGAACCACGGTACAGGGTGTCTCAAAAAAAAAGTTTATAATTAAGAACCACGGTACAGGGTGTCTCAAAAAATGTCAACATACTACCTTAGAAATTCTCGTTCAGGTCGCGTGAAAGGACAATGTTGCTGTTTTACTATGACCATTCAGACCATCTCCACAAAAATCTATAAACAATTGTGTATACGCATTTCTTGAGACACCCTGTAGATATGTATTCATTTAATGTTTCTTTTTAAAGGCTGGTAATCATAGGAGGATTATTTCCACACTATAAACGTCGACAACTGAGTAAATTATTGTTGATGTGAAGGTAAAGTTCTCACGGTTGGTGTCGTTGGGACTGATAACACTCTCAAGGTGACAAACTCAACACAATGTAGTATATAATCATATGTTTTTTGTAAGTGTGGTGGGAGGGTGTGTGTGGTGTGGTGGGAGGGGGTGTGTGGTGTGGTGGGAGGTGGTGTGGTGGGAGGTGGTGTGGTGGGGAGGGTGTGTGTGGTGTGTGGTGGGGAGGGGGGTGTGTGGTGTGGTGGGGAGGGTGTGTGTGTGGTGTGGTGGGGGTGTGTGTGGTGTGGTGGGGAGAGGGGGTGTGTGGTGTGGTGGGGAGGGTGTGGGGTGTGGTGGGAGGGGTGTGTGGTGTGGTGGGGTGGTGTGTGGGAGGGTGTGTGGTGTGGTGGGGAGGGTGTGTGTGGTGTGGTGGGGAGGTGGTGTGTGGTGTGGTGGGAGAGATTGTGTGGTGTGTGGTGGGTGTGTGTGTTGCGTTGCGGTGTGGTGTGTGTGTGTGTGTGTGTGGTGTGGTGGGGAGGTGTGGTGTGGTGGGGAGGGTGTGTGGTGTGGTGGGAGGGGGTGTGTGGTGTGGTGGGAGGGGGTGTATGGTGTGTGGGTGTGTGTGTTGCGGTGCGGCGTGGTGTGTGTGTGTGTGTGTGTGTGGTGTGTGTGTGTGTGGGTGTGTGTGTGTGTGTGTGTGGGGTGTGTGTGTGTGTGTGTGTGTGTGTGGTGTGGTGTGTACACAGAATCAGGATTATTGACTGTAGCACACACCGTTGTCTCTTCTTTGTAATGCCTTCAGCTTCATTTGTTCCCTAATTATAGAGTTGGTAAAAAAAATGTGTAATTATTTGTCTTTACTAATTTTACACTATTATATCAGTGATGTCAGAATGGTCAAAGGACAGGTGTGTGACATCAGACAGTACTCAGAGGACAGGTGTGTGACATCAGACAGTACTCAGAGGACAGGTGTGTGACATCAGACAGTACTCAGAGGACAGGTGTGTGACATCAGACAGTACTCAGAAGAGACCAGGTGTGTGACATCAAAGCAAAGTCAGAGGCCAGGTGTGTGACATCAGACAAAAGTTAGACGACAGGTGTGTATGTGACATCAGAGTGGTCAGGTAAGATGATTATGCCATAAAGCAGCCAGGTGACTTGCCCAGTACCTGTACTCAGTGGCCAAGCATGACATGACTTGCACTGAGGAGGTGAAAGCAAACGAATTATGGGAGACAGGTAGGAGGGTAGTTGTGTCATCTCCGTCAGGTGAGAGGCAGGGAGAGAAGTGAAAGGCAGGGAGAGGGCAGGGGAGCAGGAGAGAGTGAGGAGGCGGAGAGGGGGGTGAGGGCAGGGGAGGAGAGGTGAGGAGACGGGGGAGAAGTGAGGGGAGGCAGGGGAGAGGGGTGAGGGGCAGGGAGAGAGTGAGGCAGGAGAGAGTGAGGGAGGCAGGGAGAGGGGGGTGGGGAGGGAGGGAGAGAGGTGAGAGGCAGGGAGAAGTGAGGCAGGGGAGAGGGGGGGTGAGGAGGAGAGAGGGGGTGAGGGGCAGGGAAGGGACAGGGAGCCTATTCAGAAGGTTTTAAAACATCAGACTGTAGACAACACTTGCATTAAAGGACCATTTGGAGGCAGTTTGGATACAGCACACTGCTGAGCCTGGGAGACAGCATAGCCCACGATGCTTTCGCCATCATTAAAAATTAGGTACACAGTCCTGCATTTATGTCAATAAGGAGGGAAGGAATGAGGGGTGAGGGTGAAGGTCCCACACAAGAGGCCAGCTGAGGGACTCAGACCATCGACCCTAAGGTCAGGAGGCAGTGCTAAATCCCACTCGGCCTTACGCACTCTGATCTTCCAAGTAACGGGAGAATAAGGAAAGGAAGGTCAGTGAACACCAGGGAGGCTGTGGTGCTCCTGACGAGAGTTCAGGTGGTGTTACGTAGGTCTATATTAGTCTCTCTCTCTCTGTGAAAGTTGTCATCATGTGAACACTTAAATGAACTCACAATGTATACTTAAATCAGTGCTTGTGATTATAATGAGGTTGACTAAAACAGTATATTCCAGGGTAAGTTATAATAAAAAGAATCAGATTCTATAAACAGAATCTAACTCTTTATAAAGGATCTGATTCTACGTAAAATGACGAGTTTCATGACAGGTAAACTTCTATATAAAATAAAACCACACACACACACACACACACACACACACACACACACACACACACACACACACACACACACACACACACACACACACACACACACAGAAACCAACCCTTACTGAAAACAATTTTATCCAAGGAGATAAATAAACTGAGACCAAGAGAGAGTGTGTAAGTTGTATCTTGTTTTTGAATACTGATGTGGAAACTGGGTGTGACTAGAATACTGTTCGAGAGAGAGTGTGTAGAACTTGATGAATAGATATGTTTTCTTTGTCAGGTGAGAAATATGCGATGGCAGTGCAAGGTGTACTGAGAATGATAATGAGATGAGAGCCTGTAAACAATGAGACAGGTAGAGACATCTTAAGGTTTTGCAACGAGAGATTCACATAATTAAAGTTCCTTCCCCCCTCCCTAAGTCTTCAAGGTTCAGAGGGACTACAGTAGTTGGCCATTAAAGAAAAGCAGGAACAAAGGAAAGAACCTTAAGTCCCCCTCCCTCCTCCCTCACACCCGAATATTCATGGGAAATAAGTCAACAAAAGATGTGATCTACCATAACAGTGTTTAGATGCAATGACTCATTGAAAAAAAACAAATCTTACTTAAATTCAAAAAAACACCCAGATTCTTACGATACTCTAATCTTCCATCTTTGTATTATTGTGTATATGCGGTTTTTCGATGCTTATTGTTATTTTTATTTTCCCTATTTGGGTAATAATTTGTACTTGATCCTGTAGACTCTGATACCAAGTGGTGTAGGGGAGTTACTGAAGCAGGACACGGAGTAAATAAGTTTGAGGTGTTCGGGAAGCGCTTTGCAGGGAACAACTGTTCTTGGTGCACAATTTAGTGATTTTTTTTTAAAACAGGTCACTATTTCTCCCTTCAGTTTTTAAATGCGAGTAAGCGTAAAGAGATGTCAAATTTCCTAAACTTGCCACGGTGATGTGATGATAATTAGGAATGTTATTATCCTTTAAATGGTGAATGACGTGAAATGACAGATGGATTGTTAACAGGGGGAAGTGTCTCTCTCTCTCTCTCTCTCTCTCTCTCTCTCTCCTCTCTCTCTCTCTCTCTCTCTCTCTCTCTCTCTCTCTCTCTCTCTCTCTCTCTCTCTCTCTCTCTCTCTCTCTCTCTCTCCTACAACACCTCGTCCTGGCTTTCCAAGATTGGGGAAAATCTTTACAAGTTCGGACATTTAGACCAAAAGTGAAGCAACTGACTTACAAATCTACCAAGACACGACTGGGGGTGTGGTGGTGGGGGTGAGAAAGGAGGGGGGTGAGGAAGGGGAGGAGGATAAAGGAGGGATGAGACAAGGAAAGGGTAAGGGATGGGGGTGGGGTAGGGGAGGAGGGAGTGGGGAGAGGGAGAAAGGGGAAGGAGGGGGGTGTCAACCAGAGACAAGACGCACCCATAGTAACTTCCCCACCTGTGTGTTTTAAAGTATTCACGTCAAGGTTCTTTATAAGGTGTGGCGGGTCGTAATATATACAGGGTGGCGATGCTTTTAAGTGTGTCTGTTTATAGCGGGCCTTACCTTACCAACCTGCTGCCTCCTCCTCCTACCTACCTTCTCCTTACCTACCTACCTTCCTAACCTACTTGGTGCCTCTTCCCTCTGCTTCCTTCCTACTTACATACCTACCTTCGAGCTCTCCGTCTCTCCCTCCTTCCCCCCTCCTACTTATCTACCTTCCTCCATCTCATTCCTTCTCATTTTTATTCGAGTACAAATCGTTTGTTTGTTAACGTTCGGTTATTAATGGGTGTGATTATTTAAGTGTGTGTGTGTGTGTGTGTGTGTGTGTGTGTGTGTGTGTCTAATTATCATGTTTAACTATGTTGTTTGTGACACCGCCAAAGGTATACATACGTGTATAGCAAAAGAGCTTACTTTATCCTATAGTCAAGATGCTATAGAAGATATATTAAGCCCCCTTCAACGTTAGTGTCATCTGTGTTTACCAAGCCAACTACACTGCTTAATACTGTGATACTGTTACCATCACACAACACAGTGGCAGGGACGAGGTTCTTTTTTTGGGGGGTAAGGGGGGGGAGGGGAAGGGGGTAAGTGGGGAGGAGGGTAGAGGAGGGAAGGGGGGGGAAGGGTAGGGGAAGGGGAGGGGGAAGGGAGGGGGTAAGGGGGAGGGGAGGGGGGGAAGGGGGGTAAGGGGAAGGGGGTAAGGGGGGAGGGAATAAGGGGGAAAGACGGAGGGGTGGGGGGGAGAGGGGCTCGAGTTGCAAGTTCTGTTCATAACGGGGGGATGACTTTTGTTTTAGCGTAGTGTAATGCTTGTCTGTCTGTTATCAGTAAGAAAAAGATTGAAAATATAAAAGTTGGTCAATAGGTAGTGATGATGATGATGATGACGAGGCTGACATAATGAAGACATCGATAATGACTAATAATGAAGATCATACTAATACACATCACTGCGTGTCATCAATATGGTTAGATTAGGTTAAGTTACTTACAGGTAAAAGCAGTGTTATTGTAGACTGTAGAGGAGAGTGAAAATAATGAGGGTGAATGTCTTACCAGCTATTAAACAACTATTATTTCACAATTATCCATATAAAAATAGGGAATTTACCTCCACTAGCATGAAAAAAAAAACTCCATTACTTCACAATTACCCAAATACGTGATGCCTGACCCACGTGACAGACGCCGTGGGTTGGGGGCTACAGGTGTGTTCATTATAAGTAGACACAGTACTTCACTATGGCTCCAGCTGCTGTTCCCCCACAGGTAAGTAACGACACATAAGTCAATTTATTTTAGTATTTCACAATGACAATACGAAGTCGACTTTTTTTTTAATAAACTAACACGAAATTTCACCAAGATCACCAAGTTCCTTATAAAAGTTTTTAGAGTATTATTGAAGGGGATGTAGATGACGTGAACGAAAACTATTTTATGTTTCAATAAAATTCCCTTCCTGCGTTATTGACGAATGCTTGGTTAGTGCTAGTTAGGGCTGTTTGTGGGGAAGCTAAGGGTGCAGGAGAAGTTTTCCATCAGTTTGTCAGTCAAGGATGGAGTATATAGACTTAGAGCCACCTTGAAAGTTCTCGCGTTTAAAGAGAAAACAAAATCAGTTCACACACACACACACACACACACACACACACACACACACACACTTGCATATATAAACAACCTCTCAAAAACTAATACCCAGATAAGTGTCCAGTGTTTTATTTTTTCTTCCTTTCTTTATAGTGTCTCCTGAACCCCGTCACTCCTGTTTTTTTTTTTTTATTGGGCACTCACCCACATCCTTGTGTAAGGTGAAGCTCAGAAGCGTTTACAGCGCCCAACAGGGAAGCATGCTAAGTTCATGCTTGCCTTTATGTCTCATGAGTTAAGGGAGTAGAAGCCTGGAGAGTCAATGGTTTGTCATCAAGTTATTGGAAGCTCCAACAACTTGTCCCTGAATACGAATTCGCAACTTTCGACTTACACCAGGTACCTACTTTACTGCTAGGTGAACAGGGACTAATGGGGGCTAGGAAGTAAGTCCGAACAACTTCCACCGGCCCGGGAATCGAACCCGTGACATCTAGCTTGCGAGGCAAGAACGGTACCGCTACTACCACCGGTTCCCCCGTCACTCCTTGTGTGTCAGCTCTTGAGACGGCAACACTGTCACTTTATTTCTACATCATATTTCATCTTTTCCTTTCCATGGTCTCCTTACCACCGATGTTTAATTTTTTGTATTTCTTAAACTTTTGAAATACTCACTTTCTCTAAACCCTATCCTGCCCCCCCCCCCTCCCTCCCTCCTTCTAGACAGACAGACAGACAGACAGACACACCTGGGTCTCCCCCCGTCGTGAGGGTCAACCGATTCATCTGTCGTAATATCGGGAGGAAATTATTGTACGTCTGGAAGGGGCGTCATTCATCAGAGGTTGCCACATTAGCCGCCAGGGGGCCAGGGTGGCTGCGGGGACATCTGTCGGTAAACAAGGGAATTATGCATGGGCTCGGCGGGGGACAACGACCATATATGAATTTTATATTTCCAAAGATTTTTTTTCTTCTAATTTCCTTTATGTATTTCTTGACACTTATTGAGGTATTTATATTTACATTGGTCCGCCCAGTGTCGTGTATAATGGTAGTTTATGTGAGTTGTTGTGACATTACTCAATATGTTGATTATATACACCGTAGTGTGGTATGGTGTGGTGTGGTGTGGCGTGGTGTGGCGTGGTATGGTGTGGCGTGGTATGGTGTGGAGTGGTGTGGAGTGTTAAACATATAATACCCGTTACAAAATTTTAAAAGTTATATCAACAAAACAACAACAACAAAATCCTCAACACAAATACCACCACTAAATACCAAATCTTAAAACCAGGAAGTGACTCATTAGGAATAAATGATAACCCTTTCGGTATACCATGACAGTTAACAACCCGCCCATAAAACAAACAAACAAACAACCAAACAACAACAAAACACCACTTCCTCATCTCCCCTTCCCAAAAAGTTCACAAGATTCAATAATAATTTCTCAGCATTGTAGTGATTAAAAAAAACTCGCCATGATTTTTTTTTTTTTACCGAATAAACTCGATAAATAGCCTTGTAAAAATAACCATATTATTAGTTCTATAGTTACCAAAACAAGACAAAGTTCACCAAAAATATAAGTAAGATTATTAGTATTATCGCTTCACTTATTAGTTTATAAGTATTTTTTTACTTACGTTAAATATTGTAAGAGTGATTTTTTTTTTTAATCTTTAGAAGCCAATAACTTAGGATGTATATATATAGAAGTTATATCCTATCAAAATAAAATTGTACGTGTGTAAAGCTGTCACTATGATAACTCACCTACCTTGTATTGTATTAATGTCTCAGCCGAACCTGTAAAGACATAAGCCAGGGTTAGATACAAGGATTTATTAAACCCGTTAAACCACGTTGAAAATAAATTATACGGGATTAAAGTTCATTATTACCTAAAGCAAGTTGAGCCTAACCTAACCTAACCTAACCTCACCTGTTAACGCTAGGGTGTTTAATCCCTCGGGTGATACAATAAGCTGGGGTGACTAATCTTCAGGTGATTTAAAATATTATCATAAACAAACAATATTAGAAATACTTTAATATCCTCGATTAAAAGAAGTGTTACTTGTTATTAATTTATTCTTAAATAGCAACACATTAAGCTACCGTATGGAGTGTGACTTACAATATTGAAATTCCCATTCAAGTAGCAAACGGCAAAAGATGAAATAAGGAACTTCACTGACAATCGTGAATTCTCCCTTAAGTAGCACATCGTCTAGGCAAGTTAAGAAGCATTACCTATACTCCTCTTAAGTAGCAACAAGGTAGATATAGTTCATGAATGTTACTTACAATCTTAAATCCTCTCTTAAGTAAAAACCAATTAAAAAGAATATTACTTATAATCTTCGAATTCCTCTCAAGTAGCAGTCAACAACAAGAAATCAAGGAATGTTACTTACAATCATACACATCCCCATAAGTAACACCACTATAAGAAGCATTATACCCAACCTATAATTAAAACCTATAATATAAAAAATATATTCTAAAATCCCTCATTTCTTAACTTCTAATCAAATCACACCAACATGACAGAGGCAGACAGACAGAGACGGAAAAACAGACAGACAGATACAGACAGATACAGACAGACAGACAGAATTAAGTTGAAAGACAATTAAGAGGATAGTTGAAACCGAGAGTAGGTGTGAATATGCAAATTGAGTCCATAAATAACACTATAAACTTTAAAGTCCTGTTGCCTTTTACTCCTACCATATACGGCTTCTATATTTACACCTTATATTATGCTAATCTTAAGGGAGCTTTCTTCGTGGATTAGTTGGATTAGTTACGTCTTTATCCTAATCTTAGTGTTGTTCTATAATGGCGTCAGGGAAGGGAGCCGACTCGCTCGTTTATATTAAGATCGGTTCTGGTTCATTCCCAACTGATATGTCGGGTGGAGTTTATGGATGACTGATGGAGGTGGTGTAAATTGTGGTGATGATGGATTGATGGAGTTATTTGAGAGAGAGAGAGAGAGAGAGAGAGAGAGAGACAATAATATTCATTTTTGCAATATTTCCTTCACTTCTATGGTCAATTTCTCTTTCACTATCCACTGTCTATCTTAAAAGTTTATTATTACCACCTAACTACAGAACAACATGATAATTCAATATCTTCATTGACTCGTTATTCACTTTTATCTATTCACTATATATCCCAACTTCATCATAATACTTATATCATCCTTAAAGGTATATTTCTTCATATATATTACATGTTAAAAATAATAAATCATATGACATTCTTTCATTTAATTTCCATATAGTTACAATATATAACCATTATTGAAACGACTATGTCATCAAGATATTTTCCTCCTTCCCTTCCCTTCCCTTCCTCCTTCCTTCCCTCCTTCCTCCTTCCTTCCCTTCCCCTTTCCTTCCCTCCCTTCCCTCCCTCCTTCCTTCCCCTTCCTTCCTCCCCTTCCCTTCCCTTCCTTCCCGCCCTCCCCTCCCCTTCCCTCCCCTTCCCTTCCCTCCCTTCCCTCCCCTTCCTTCCTCCCTTCCCTCCTTCCCTTCCTCCCCTCCCTTCCCTCCCCTTCCTTCCCTTCCCTCCTTCCCTCCCCTTCCTTCCCTCCTTCCCTTCCCTCCCCTTCCTCCCTTCCCTCCCCTTACAGCAACATACAACCACATTATATCATAACTAAACACAATATCGACTTACAAAAAAAAAAAATTCCTACCTATAATCTTTCACTTTTCTCCAAACTCCAAATATTATCAAGTATAAACCACGTATAAACCTCATCAATAAAACACACAAGTGCCTCATGACCACGACACACTCATAAGTTAAGTGTGAAACAAGTCACCACCACCTCAAAAACACCGGAATATTTTACTAATTACAACCTTGTGAGCCAATAACTTGTACCGATATCGCTATTAGTGTCACTGAGGTTGGTAATATCAACGCCTTAATTACCCTCTATCGTGGTAATTATCTTCATTAAACTCAACAGCGCCAGCACACTCATTAACTGCGTCCACAGTCCCAGATGGTAATAGGCGGAGGAGGAGGAGGATGGGAGGGATGGAGGGAGGAGGGAAGAGAGGGGAGATAAGGAGAGGGAATCAGATCATTAATAGTCAGGTAGTTTGGTGATGTGAGTGACGTCATGAAGGAGAATAAGCGAGGTGAGGTGAGAGAGGAGGAGGAGGAGGAAGAAGGAGGACGAGGAAGGAAGAAGAGGGAGGAGGGAAAGGGAGAGGGAACGAGGGGGAGAAGGGAAGGGGAAAGAGGGTAGAAGGAGCAAGATGGAGGAGAAAGAGAGGAGGAAAATGGAAAAAGAAGGGAGATTGAAGAGGAAAAGCGGAAAAAAGGAGGAAACAGAGAAGGAAAAAGTGAAGAAAGAAGAGGAATGAAGGAAGAAAGAAGACTAATAGATGAAGGAAAAAGCCGATAGAAATTGGTGTGTGTGTGTGTGTGTGTGTGTGTGTGTGTGTGTGTGTGTGTCACTCTTCGTCTTGCTGTAATTAAATAACACTTCAACCATATAAATCACTCGATACTAAATAACAATAACATACAACGATTAAATACGCAATTCAAATCAAAATACGGACTTATTATTACAGAATACAAAAATCCCTCTTACGCCATACTAAAAATTTTGGTATTTTTTTTTTTAATTCTCAGAAGCCTAAAACTACACCTGTTAAGTAAAGTTTATGTTACTCACCTTTCACTTACAATTACTTATAAGCCATAAAGACACTTACTATTTCTCAGGTAAATTCATCACCTGGGTTTAATTAATTTTTTTTTTACAATATTTAGGTGAAGAACAATGACTCAACAAGAGCCGCTGCATTAGTTAGCTCAGGATAAATTTGCCGGTTGGTGAATGACGAGGAATTGTTCTTGCATCCAGACCCTTGTATCCAGACTCCTGCATCCACACTTCTTCTGCATCCACATTCCCTTTTCATCCAATTTCTTATATATTCGCATATCTTTCATTCCCAATTTCTTTCCTTTCAGCCAATTTTTATCTTTATCTTCTCCATTTACTTACCCATTATTACCTATCTTTACCTGCCCCCCTTTCCCCATTTACCCCACCTAAACTCCTCCTCATCCTCCCCATTGTCTCTACCCCTCTACTAATCCTACTTCCCCAATGTACTTACCCCAATTCCTACCTCCCCATTTTCGTACTTACCCATTTACTATCCTCCCTACTAATCTGCTTACCTATTTCAACCCATTAATTTAGCACCTATGGTAATTTGCAAGGTTTTCGCCTCAACCCACAGGTATGAATTAATGTTACTCGACGGTAATTATCTCAAGAAAGAATCCCTAGTTTATGTTTCCTTGCGTCACAGTGCACAACCTCGCTACAATTGACTCCTTGAAGTTAAAACACATTTATGAATCGATTTTGTGGTTTTTTTCAAGGTAATTTTTGTTTGTGGGTTTAGTGAGGAAGGAGGTGGTATTGATGAGTGTTTTTTGTCACGATAGTTGTTTGGTTTTTGTGGTTTAATTTGGTTTTATTACCGAGGTGGAAGGTTTAAGTCACCGAGGCATTACAGTGGTGCTAATGTTTCGGTGTTGGTTTTCGTTCTCTGAAATGTTATGTTGTTTTCTATGTGTTTAGTTGATTACGTAAACAATACAGATTGATTGTTTATGTCTCCAGGTGATGAGGTATTGATGGTTGTTGTTTGTGCCTTGACAGATGTGAAAATGTGATGGAAATTAACGTAGAGTGGCGGTGTTGTTGACTGGTAGACATTGGCAACACTTGAGCTACCGTGGGCAACGCTGCCGGGTTGTGTCATTATTGGCGACCTATGTACGTTGTTGTTGTTGTTGTTGTTGTTGTTGCTGTTGTTGTTGTTGCTGTTGTTGTTGTTGCTGTTGTTGTTTTTGTTGTTGCTGCTGTTGTTGTTGTTGTTGTTGGTGGTAATTTTTTTTTGCTCCCCCCTTACAGCGGCTAGTTTATTGTGCACCCCATACTCATCCTGTGAGCGGTAGCGGAAAAGGATTACAGAGTAGAGTTCACAAAGGGTCAATATAAATGGTGGTGGTGAGGTTAGTGTTATTGTTGTTCTTGTTACTAGGGATGTTATTATTTTTGTTGTTGTTGTTGTTGTTGTTGCCAGTAGTGGTGTTGGTGCTGCTTTTGAGGATGATGATGATGATGATTATGATGATGATGATGATGATAGTAGTAGTGGTGATGTTGGTAGTGGTTAATGACAATGACCACAATGATATAATGTGACTCATTACCTGGTCTGCCATCCTTTACATAGAGTATTGATGTACAGTAATATGGACGCTCTTAACGTGGGGTGAATTATACCTGTCATGTAGTGGACAATGTGAGGCTCAAACACCTGGTTATAAATCTACCACTTTATTTATCCTCAAGCAAAGTGTAAGAGACGATAGTATAGTGCCAGGATTTGAGTGTGGTGTGGTGTGGTGTGGCGTGGAGTAGTGTAGTGTAGTGTGGCGTGGCGTGGTGTGGTGTGGTGTGGTGTGGTGTAGTGTAGTGTGGCGTGGAGTGGTGTGGTGTGGTGTGGTGTAGTGTGGTGTGGCGTGGAGTAGTGTGGTGTGATGTGGTGCCTCGGATATTGTCTAATCACCGAATTTATTGCCTGTTTACCAAATATCTCTTAGGTGACGGTAGAAGCATCATCTCTGATCATTACACGAATATAAACACCATTTCTTCCCATACAAAGGCACATTTCCTCATGGTTCAGGTTTGGCCCAAGTTAACATGAAGAGCATAACTCATGTCCACACACTGTAACAGACATGATGTAATAATGTTATATTTGTTTAACTCAACGACACTTCTAACCAAATGTCAAGTAACAGAATTCAGAGATAAAATATTTCTCACTAAACAGTACGGCGATGCAACTGTCCCCTGTCTAGTCTCCTTACGACACATCAGAAGTACGTGAGCCAACTTTGCACTGTACACTATACACACATCATTGTACACTATACACTCACCATGGCGCTACATCACTGTACACTATACACACACCATAGCGCTACATCACTGTACACTATACACACACCATGACGCTACATCACTGTACACTATACACTCACCATAGCACTACACCTGGTACCCACACAACTACCACTTGTCTAACACTTGGTGAAGGACGAAGGTTAACACCATAACCTAACAGGAAGTGTACCAACAGGTGGAGCTGCTGCCGACTGACTCATCATTGTCATCCACACATTAATATTATCTATAATAAACTTAATTTGCCAACTTCCTAGGTATGTTTTTACTGTAAATTACATTATATTAACAATTTTATACTTATTTAAATAGTTATGTAATTAGAATCATATCATTTATTTGTTTATTTATTTATTTATTTATTTATTGGGTCATGGAAGTAACCCCCCCCCCCACTAGACTAGGAGGGGAGGGGGGCATATCACCCTAATGTGCAGTAACACACTCTAAGCATATGAGTGCTTTGTCCTATGTATTTATAACGCTGTAACTGCTCAAGTAACTCCTCAACCCTCTCTCATCCCTCTCACCCCGAACACCCTTAACCCCCCCCCCCCGTACTAATGGTTCGGATTCTCGAGTCCCTGCCTACTTTCCCACCAAGCAACCTACTTACCTCCCCCCTGCCCTGCCCTGCCCTGCCCTGCCTCTCTCCCTCCTACCCTACCAACCTTGCGCGGCCATAATGATGACTAATGGTAATACAATTAAATATCAAGGTAGAAAATTAACATATCTTAATAGTAATGTAAATCTACCTTAATAGACAAGTTCATTTGAATATAAATAAATGTGATTAAGATTGGTTACAGGAGACCATTGTTACATAGTGCTGGAGAGAGAGAGAGAGAGAGAGAGAGAGAGAGAGAGAGAGAGAGAGAGAGAGACGACGACTGTTCCAAAACTCGTCCGTAAGTTAGATGCGTACTCTCCATCTCGAAGTTAAGAGAGTTGGTAAATTGACTTAAGAACCTTAGTGAACCTGGTGCGAGTCGTAATTCTTTTGGGCTTGATTCTTATCCGGCAGGAGCGGTCAAGTGGGAGTGTTGGAGAGCGGTAGTATTGGAGGATGGTAGTGTTGGAGGGCGGCGGCAGTGTTGGAGGGCGGCGGCAGTGTTGGAGGGCAGCGGCAGTGCTGGAGGGCAGCGGCAGTGTTGGAGGGCAGTGGCAGTGTTGGAGGGCAGTGGCAGTGTTGGAGGCAGTGGCAGTGTTGGAGGGCAGCAGTGTTGGAGGGCAGTGGCAGTGCTGGAGGGCAGCGGCAGTGTTGGAGGCAGTGGCAGTGTTGGAGGGCAGCGGCAGTGTTGGAGGGCAGTGGCAGTGCTGGAGGGCAGCGGCAGTGTTGAAGAGCGGCATTGTTGGATGGTGGCAGCAGGTTGAGAATGTTGGAGGGCGGCACACACAGAAAGTTCCCGCTTTGGACGTTCACTAAATCATGCTTTTAACTACCTCGTTGAAGTGTTAAGTCGCCTCGGTTCGACTCCCCCTTTAAGAGAAAACCTGTTCTGGAAGTATTGTTATGGTTCAAATGCAAAGTTGATTCAGCTCCGAGATGCGCGCGTAAACTGTTTCATTTCTTGGTGGTTGATGAGTCCCTGTGAACCCTGTTTAGAATCAATGAGTTCAAGTGTTATTTAAAGTTTCATTCAAGAGTCGAATTATTGTTTCAGTCGACAGGATGGAGGATTGAGAGGCTCCACATGACAATTTATAATACCTTCTCTGTTGTCTTCTTCAATCATCCAGTCAATACTCTCCGACTCACTGCTTCGAATCACCCAGCTTGTGTAGATTCAGCTCAAATCCCTGTGAATCTTGCTTCAAATTAGCTCGAGTTACTTCAGCTTGACTTGCTGTGAATTCTGTTTCAAATCAACCAGCTTCTAGTTGTTTCAGCTTGTATATCCTATGAATTCTGCTTCGAAGTCACAGTTGAGGTGCTTCAGATTACGACCCATGTCTTCGAGTAGTGGTTTACACTTCCTGAGTCAGATTAAGGCAGGTGAATCTCTATCATGTTATCTCGTTTAATTGTGCATAAAATCTTTGACTCCAGTTGATTAAAATGGATCACCTGAATATTAGTCACCCAACTTATTTAACATGAAGGTTAACCATCCTAATGCTGCCTGTGGGTGTTAAATAAAATTAGATTAAGGTAAGTTAGGTTAAACTATGTCACGTTAGGTTAGGTTATCTTAGGTTCGGTTAGGTTCCATTACTTGTCTTCTGGTTAAGGATTATACGTCTGTACCTATCATTCATGTCCTCAGGTGACTATATATAACACCACTGGGTATCATAGCGAGTGAGTTAGTGGCTTTAAGAAACCTACTGTGATCTCTGTAAATATATCATCATATACCTGGTGCTTGCATTCATTAAGATTCAACCACCTGTTTTGGCAAGCAGTTTCACACGTCCATAATACTTAGTTAAGATATTACTGTGTTTACTGTGTGAATGTATCTTGATAACATTAAAATCTCTGACTGAGGATCCCAGTTCTCAAGATGAATTAAAATAAATCGTCTTTAAGCTTCGTAAAATGCGTTGAAAGAAAGACGTCACCAAGGCTGGAATCTATGTGTTAGTGACCACAGTCCAACTTCGTAAATAAATATTGTTCTAATATCAGGTTAACTTCAGAAAATAGTGTTGTTCGTAAATTAGATTCGATAAACTTTATTACTTTAGTTAATTTTCGTGTTATTTATTATATTATTGAAATAAATATATTTTCTCTTAAATGGGAACAAATAATAGTAACATTATTTAACCTTACCACAAAATGATAAGAAACAAGAGCCTCCAGTTAAACATGGAGGCAACAAGGCCGCCACTGCACTCGATCGCCTTCACTTCCTAAACTGCATAAGTAGGTACACATTCATAGCAGAGTGGTGTGAGGTATCCCGGCTCGAACCAGTGCCTATAAGACAAGAGGCAACAGATGCATCCACTCAACCACTGCAATGGTTTACTTACTTCTGTTGCGAATAATTTACCCCCCAAAATTATTACGTTATCAATCATCAATCACAGCGCTTGTTATCTTGAGAGCAACATCCACAACACCAAAAATATAACATAAATACACCATGTTATCAGTCCATGTTATCTCGTGAAGCTACAATAATCACACACACAGAGGTTAACTACATATGTAATCTCGTAAAATAACTTAACTATATCATGTTATCATCAGCCCCAACAGCAGTTTATGTTATCTTGAAAATTGCCTCTAAGACGTATAACACAAGTCTTAATAACATGTTATCTTGTAAAATAAATATATCATGTTATCGTCAGTCTCAAAATTCATGTTATCTCGTGAAGCTTGTGAGATTAATCTATATCATTTACCATTCACTTACTTACTAATTCTACCTCGTGAATTACCAATAATAATACCGTAATTATCAAACATTAACCAAATAGTTAACCGTGAAACTGCGATAAAAAATATAATCCTTTAAAATTAAACTACCATACGTTATCTTGGCTGTTATAAAATCAAAATAACAATTAAATTATCATATTTTTAGTCTTAATTCATTCGTGTTATCGCATTTAACATCCCCTGCCTGTTATCAGTTATCAAAGGCTCGGATGATCAAGTTAACCTGTAAATTGTCCTCCAGGTGAAAGTGGCTCCTACATGAGTGGCAGTCAGAGGCAGGTGTGTTTGATACTGCACATGACCGCGTTTACGTCTTCAACTGTAACGTCAGGTACCCATTCACAGCTGGGGTCGACTGAGGGTACCCCGGGCATGTTATTATCCACTGGGCCGTCGCACCCTCAGTAAAGTTATTTTTTCTCGTTAACTAACCTCAGTAAAGTTAATTATGAACTGAACTCAAATATACATATTATCTCGGTAGGTGATCAGAGGAGAGGGGGAAAGAGAGGGGGAAGGAGGGGGTGGAGGGGAGGGAGGGAGAAGTAGAGGGAAGATAGACGGAGGAGTGGAGGGAAGACAGAGGGAAGATGGAGGGAGGAGTGGAGGGAAGATGGAGGGAGGGGTGGAGGGAAGATGGAGGGCCAGCTGGAACAAGATAATGACCCCTGATTCATATCTTTGTGAACATTATTTACTGGATCACACCACCTGACGTAACTAGTTAGACATAATTGCTCCTACTGAATTAGCTCCGGGGAGGACAGCGATGGTGGTATTGGTTGTGGTAGGAGTTCTTAAGTAGTGGTGGTGGTAATGGTGGTGGTAGGGGGTCTTGAGTGGTGGTAAGGTGGTGGTAGTGGTGGTAGAGGGTCTTGAGTGGTGGTGGTGGTAGGGTCTTGAGTGGTGGTGGTAGTGGTGGTGGGGGTCTTTAGTGTTCCCGAGTTTCTTATCATGTGGCTTCGGTAACCATCTTGGTATGTTGAGAGAGAGAGAGAGAGAGAGAGAGAGAGAGAGAGAGAGAGAGAGAGAGAGAGAGAGAGAGAGAGAGAGAGAGAGAGAGACTAATCATCGTATGTAATGTTACCTTCATCTTAGCTAATATATCAACGCATCAGAACTCAACAAAGCTGCCTATAATTATCTACTTATATATAAAATTAATAACCAATAATAACACCTTGTTCACCTAAATCACACAACATTTATACATAACATCACACATTCCGACTCAAATCTAACGTAATTACAAACAATATTCATTACATCTGTGTATTAATGTCACTGAGTATTATTACCACAATACATTACGTCCAGGTAGAGTAATTAAGGCTCATATTTTTAAGTTATTATATTACAGATAAACAAAAACAATCATTACTTATTTTATGGAGGTGTATATACCCCAAATACTCTTAAGATAATATCGATATTCACGGATATAATATGAGGAATATTTTGGAATATTTAATTGTATTGTCTTGAGGAGATCAATGGGCCAGCTAACCAATCAGCTCACCAGCCAGCCAGCTCACCATCCAGCCAGCTCACCAGCCAGCCAGCTCACTATCCAGCTCACCAAGGGTAATATCCTCTACACGGGGTTCACTCCGCCTAAGACACGTCAGGCCACCCTTAGTAATTGCTCCTGAGATGTTAGTTATTGCTATTAACGAGGCGAATGATAATGAATTTAGATTAAAATGACCTTACGCAGTGAATTTCAAATGAAGAGTCACTGGGAGGAGAGAGAGAGAGAGAGAGAGAGAGAGAGAGAGAGAGAGAGAGAGAGAGAGAGAGAGAGAGAAAAAATTGCTAGCAAGAGAGAAAAAATAAAGAGTGAGAGAGAGAGAGCAAGAAAAAATCCCAGAGATTATCTAAAGCGAATATCAAATCTCCCATTATTTCATCTAGTTTGTTATTATACAGGAGTAATGAATCTTCAAGGATGTAAAGGAGTTATTAAGAGTCTTACGATCCAACACCTTGTTTGGGGAGACGGTAATCCAGTAGAGAGGAATACATACATTATAAGTGAAGGCTATAGGAAGGTAATGGGTCTAGTCTAGGTGTGGCTGAGATGTGAGCTCTCCTCTGTCTTGTGCAGGTGAAAAGATATGTGGGTGTTTACCTGACATAGAAACGATTATAGTTCTGTGCCCTGGAGAGAGAGAGAGAGAGAGAGAGAGAGAGAGAGAGAGAGAGAGAGAGAGAGAGAGAGAGATATAGAGAGAGAGAGAGAGAGAGGAGAGAGAGAGAGCCATAAAGTGAGAGAAGAGACACAGATAGGAGGCTAGAACTCATCTAGAGAGAGATATCACATAATTGTATATATATATATATATATATATATATATATATATATATATATATATATATATATATATATATATATATATATATATATATATATATATATATATATAATATATATATATTGTTTTTGTTTTCTTTTCTTTTTATTTATTTATATATATAAACTAGTAATATTTCCTCTTTCAATTAAGAATAATTATGTTAAGTCACTCATTGTAACTCCAGTGATTAATTTAACATATTTACATCACTGTGTTGTTTATACCATGAAAACAAACACACATCATCATTCAATCATTGCTGTAACAAAGACAAATTATTTTTAACTCTTCACCAATACAAATTTCAAAGATTCAATACAAACCTCAACTACGTATCATTACAGTCAGCTGTATTCATGAGATATATACATATACAATATACATGCGTGCTGGTAATCTAGTTCTGACTCTCTCTAATGTACAGTATATTTAACCCTCTAAGACCGTATATAGATAAAAACCATATGAGATTATTATTACTAAACAAATCAGCCTCAAGGTAAACTGACTCTTACACCTCCACCTCACCTGCCACACACACACACACACACACACACACACACACACACACACACACACACACACACACACACACACACACACACACACACACCTGGATCGTAATCAAAATATTTCGCCTTATAGATTCTAATCACCCTTTAAACTATCTCCCTCCCTCTGATTGCCTTCCCTGATTGGGTAAATGAGGTGTCACACAATCCATGGTTGCCTCGACAGGTTAACGAGTGGTCATTAAAGGGGGGTTATCAGTAATTGGCCAGGTGTTGGTGGTAGAAACGACTCTTACCTATTTTGCCTCTGCTTGTTGGTCCCACATGACTACCAGGTAATTATTAAGTGAGGTGAGCTTCTAGTTCATTAAGCTTCAGGTACATTAATCTTCAAGGTAGATTAAGCTTCAGGTATATCAATCATGTGGTTCCTTAAGCTTCATTTACAAGTAATAAGCTTTGCCAACAAGTGCCAATCCCGCTTTTATGAAAATCACTACAGCTTATACAAAGACTTTCAGCTTCAATAAACTCAGATTATACCAACATTTTAGTATACTCTTGAGATCAGTATATTGAGCTATCCACTACTATAAGTATACCCAGGGTTTAGTATACTCAGTGAGCAAAGTATACAAAGAGATTAGTATATTGTCAATAGTATATACACAAATTAATATACTCAGTTCAGATACCGTAGACTTAAGTATACCCCTAAAAAGTATATTCATCAAGTCATTTAAACAATAGGAGTTTAGTATAATCAGTGAGCTCAGTATATTCCTCAGCATATCTGAGGTGTTTGGTATACCATGCACCAAGATCATTATACAAGATCAGTGAGCTCAGAGGTGTTAATCAATCGAGATCACAATAAACAATGAGAAGGAAGGAGGGAAGGAGGGAGGGAGGGAAAGGAGATGTAAACGAGGGAAGAGGCAGAGAGAAGAAGGAAGAGACGAGGGGAGAGACGAGAGAAGCGGGAGACGATGAGAGACGAGAGAAGAGATCATGTTCATAATGTCACACTAACATTTGCAGCAGAAAGGCCAAGCAGGTGTGTCATGCCTCTACCTGATAATTACGAGACAGATTATAATTATCACGAGACAGATGGCAGTAATTACAACAGGTGGTGATAATTACGAGCTAGGTTAGGTTAGGTTAGGTTTTAATCTTAAGGTGATAGCACTTTTGTCCACTATGAAACTCTTACACACGCACACACACACGCGCGCACACACACACACACACACACACACACACACACACACACCAAATAACACGGTGTACAATACAGGCTACACTTTCCGGCAATATCTGTCAAAGTTCTTTAATACGTATCACCGGTGCTTTAAACCTCATCTTTGCAATCACCTCACACGCTGGTCAAGGTAGTTATTTACCTGTCCTACCTGTGATTATCGGCGGGTGAAAAGGCAAATGGGGTGGAGGGAGGGAGGGGTGGTGAGGAAGGAGTGGGGAGAAGGGAGGGAGAGGGGGGAAGGTAAGATGAGGGAAGGAGGTAGGGAGGAGACGAGAGGGAGGGTGGGAGGGAGGGGGAAGGTAAGGGGAGGAGGGAGTGTGGAGAGAAGGTAATATGAAGGAAGTAGGGAAGGGATGAGAAGGAGGGAGGGAAGGTAAGAGGAGGAGGAAGGAAGGGCGGTTCCTTTGAGAGACGACTAGACAAAGTGCAGTATTGAGCAGACCGCGATGTCACAACAGCAGGTATACATGACTAAAGCCTCTCGGAAGGAAGGAAGGAAGGAAGGAGCTATTGATGTTAGAGTACCATTACGATACAGGTAGTTCTTTTGGTTCATTAAATTATAGATTTATTTATCCTTTTTACCTTTTATGACTTTATTTGGTGTATGTGTGTGTGTGTGTGTGTGTGTGTGTGTGTGTGTGTGTCTGAAGACCTCCATAAAGGATACATACATATCTATGAACACGACCATTATCTCCACACACACACACACACACACACACAATATTTTTAGCGTTACATCACACATTTGGGAAGTCATATAGACATATTTACCAGGTGTTAGTAAGGTCATTACACCTCACTCATGATATAAACAGTTCACTCATGTCAATTTCTATACCAATAAGATGTTAAGGAGCTAATCGTAGTTATACTGAGCTATTGTACCCGCGTTGAGCAGAGACTTACAGGTATATATTCGTCTTAAACTGCTAAAAGGGTTCAGTTGGTTGGTGATTGGCCAACCAGAAGGAGTCTTGGTGTCGGTATTTACAGTCAATTGTCAAGACCTTCATTGAGTTGTATTGGACCAGTCAGACGAACTTTCTTTCTCTCTTTTCTGAGGATTTTTTTAAGATATTTCGACACCTAAACTTGTAAGACATAAAATGAGTCTTTGGTTCAAGTAGACTCGGCCTGTCACAAATGCTGGAGTTTTAATTTCATGTCATACAAATCCTAAAATTATTGTTAGTGTTTCGTGAACTGGATTTATTTTTATATTTATTCTGGTAGTAACAGTGAGAGTATCTAGTTTATTCTTTTAAGTGACGATAGAAAATAAACTTTAGAAATAAATGCACTACTTTCTTTTTGCTCATATAAACACAGTAATCTGCATACCTAAGAACAAAGACCAACAGTGAACTTTTTCCTCCCGACTCACTAACTCTTAACAAAGATGGTTCCTCTGATGATAATTTTCCGTTTTCGCCACAACTTGATGAACGCGACTGTGTTGATAAATTAGGTTTATTTATCTAGCCTTAAGTGGACTACCAGCAACCGAGACTAAGAAGAGGACGCATAAGTTCTTGTAAATATCAGTGGAGTGAGTGAGTGAGTGAGTGAGTGTAAGTGCTGTTTCCACTCCTCCAATACCAGTGTCTCGAGGGATCCAGATTAGGGTATTTGAAGGTTTTATGGGGGGAAAATACAATGAGCTGGTGTTGGCAAGTGTGAGGTAATGCCATTATTAACGCGTCACATGTTTCAGCTGCGGAGTTTCATGTCTTACTCGAATTCTGTTTCCTGAGTATTTCATGTAAACTAGTGAGTTGTGTTGTTGGTCGCCGCCTCTGTTCTCTTCCCTGGCAGAGTTTCCAGAAGACCCAAATGGAAATAATCTTTCAATAACCTTCATGTTGTTTTTTATCTGTGGGAGAATCTACTTATTGTTTCCCTTTGTTTACATGTTTGTATTGTTTGTGTATATGATGAACGAATGCGAACTAATGGATGATGATAATCCTCACCCATCACAACCCTTTCGTCTCCATCACAACCTCTCCACAAACAAGGCAAAAATTCCCCTTCCCTTATCTTACTTCATCAACATAATAGCAAGCAAACAACAACAACTCTTACCAGTCATTATAACCATGCATGCAAACAATCCCCTTCCTCATCCATCGGCATCACCTCTGTCATCACAACACACCAGCAAAAACACTTCCTTTTTCTTTCCAACATCACACCACACACAAGCGAGCAGTCCCCCCCCCCTCACCATTATCACACAATCATCATCATTATCATTATCGTCATTACTCATGCACCATCATCATCATCCAGTGGCTGCAACAGATGAGTCAGTCAACATACAGAAAAACTCATCAGATTCTCCCTGTGTATAAAAGACCCCCTTCCCACTCTCACCTCTCATCCCTCTCTCTCTCACTTCTCATCCCTCTCCCTCACCTGTCCGCCCTCTCTCTCACCTCTCCTCTCTCCATTACCTCTCTCCCTCTACCCTATAGTCTCCACATTCAATCAACACCATAACTTCATCAAATAACCAATACATTACAAAATCATACATACCCCCGTCACTGTACCTCCCATCTACACCTGTACTCCACCATCAATAATACAGTCACTAATTACATACCTCATTACAGACCTTTGTATTTTCTACTTCACATCTATACTACCAAACAGGTGTCAGAATTGAGCCCAACTTTCGATAGTTTCATCTCACTATCATGGTAAAATCCAGTCCCCCAGTTAACTTTGTCCTCACATGCTAAACTTGAGAGACTTGATAAACTATAACAGGTAGACATTTGACTCTCTCTGGGCTAGGATATTTAATGATAACGAGAAGCTTGGGACCAGTGCAGCAAGTCAATGATCCTAGTGTCCAGGTATACCGGATATTCTGTGACCGCCTACGTTATACTTGCTTCACTAAAAATGTCTAATTCACTCAATGGTTCATTGTCTCGCTTGCTGGTTCACTGTTTCATTTACTGGCTAATCAAAGAGAGTCTTCAAAACATTGGATAATAGAGCGTAGACCGGGAACCTTTGAGACTCCAGGGATGGATATGTATGTATGTATGTATGTGTATGTATGTATGTGTTGCATGTGTGTGTCTGTTTTGGTGTGTGTGTGTTTTGGTGTGTGTGTGTGTGTGTATTTGGTGTGTGTGTGTGTGTGTGTGTGTGTTTGGTGTGTGTGTGTGTGTGTGTGTGTGTGTGTGTGTGTGTGCGTTGTGTGTGTGTGTGTGTGTTTGGTGTGTGTGTGTGTGTGTGTGTGTGTTTGGTGTGTGTGTGTGTGTGTGTGTGTGTGTGTTTGGTGTGTGTGTGTGTGTGTGTGTGTGTTTGGTGTGTGTGTGTGTGTGTGTGTGTTTGGTGTGTGTGTGTTCAGTATACAGGGGTGGACAACAGCCAGCTGGGCACTAATGACTCCCAACACTCACTCTCTTGTTCTTGATTGTTCATGGTGACGCGTTTCATAATGTAATCCTTCTTGCCCTAGTAATTTGGGTGGGTTGGGTGGGTGGGGGGTGAATTGATGGGTGGAGAAGCTTTGGTGGATGGGTGGGTGGGATGGTGGGAATTGGGATGGGTGGAGGTGGGTTGGGTGGGTCAGGGTGGGGGTTGGGGTGGGTCAGGAGTGGGGTTGGGTGGGTCAGGGGTGGGGTTGGGTGGGTCAGGGGTGGGGTTGGGTGGGTCAGGGTGGGTTAGGTGGGTCAGGGACAAATTTGGGTGGAGTCAAGTGGGGGTGGAGGTGGTGGTGGGTCAGGGGTTGGGTGGTGGTGGGTGGGTGGGTGGGTGGTGAGCTGGGTGTTTGGGTGGGTGGTGGTGGGTGGGGTTGGGTGGGGTTGGGTAGTTAGGGTCGTGTGGCGGGGACGATAGTTAAGAGTCGTGTGGCGGCTAGGGTAGTTAGGGTCGTGTGTGATCAAAGTAGTTAGGGTAGTTTGGGTCGTGTGGTAGTTAAGGTAGTTAGGGTAGTGTGTGGTAAGGGTAGTTAGGGTCGTGTGTGGTACGGGTAGTTAGGGTCGTGTGTGTGTGTTTCCCGATACTCTGTACAACCAACAAGAACAAAATCTGTGTACAATAATGACAATTTTAAGTGTGCTCCAATAACATGAGTGTTGCAGATACACCTGAACGTTCTCTTCCCCAATAAAGTTAATTACCCATCTACCTGGCCACTGTTACTGTACACGTACCTACAGTAAACAGCATGGTAGCATTATACTAACACCAGTGGACAGTGGCTACTCTGACCATTGGGTTATCATTGTTGGTAGTCCGTCGCCACAATAGGAGAGGATCATAGTGTACTGTAACCTGTACCTCACGCTAATTGGCTACAAGGAACTCCAGTACGTCGCCGTATGTTACCTCAGCCACAGTTAACGTAATGCTGTATTCTACTCAACATTACTACGGTGGAATTTGTTAGTTTGGTCGTATTATTCACTGTGTAGTCTTACCAGTAATGTTATAAAGCTACTTAGACAATATATATATATATATATATATATATATATATATATATATATATATATATATATATATATATATATATATATATATATATATATATATATATATATATATCCCGTGTTGTTCTCCGTGGGTGGCCCGGCCAGTCTCAGAGTTTCACCTTCAGTATTCCGTAATATCAAAACTCACGAATTTGCTTCGAAAATTACCCGATAAATCCGCATTTTT
>NW_024723555.1:177500-227500 GCF_018991925.1 Homarus americanus
TAAAGTATTTTCCGTTATCTTGTGTTTATTTGATAGACAGATAAAGTAAGTCGATGTTTATGTGTTGAATTTCAGGTGATGTTTTGGGCTGATGATTTGAGATTGTGTTTCAATTTTTTGTTTGTATTGCGTTAATTAGGTGAACATTTATTTGGTTTGATTATGTGATCTTATGAGTGTTTATATGTGTAAGGGGGGGGGGGGCAGAAATGTGAGGTGATATCAGATGAGGTAGAATTGATTTGTGTGTGTGTTCAACTGTACATAATACATACATACATACATACATACATACATACACACATACATACATACATACATAGTGAACAAGGTAATCTCTCTTTTATGAAACAATTTGACACTAATCTCATATCACTAAAAACAATATAATTCTCTATATATTTTCCCATTTCTCTTTATCACTCTCGTCCATCTCCTATCTGTTAGTATCGTTCGCCCACTTATTACCGTCTCTTAGTAATACAATTTCTTCTACTGCCTTGTTTATGATGGAGCACTTCAGGGCCGTATATTGGTCCCTATAGTTAACTCTTAATTTTATATATTATTGGACTTTGTAAACATAGAGATATACACATACACACACTGCACACACACTAAATACACACTACACCCACCCACCCACACACACTACCAGCAACACACTACACCCCCACACACACTACACCCCCCTCCCACACACACACAGGGTACCAAGTCGTATGCAAATGACAGCAATCTGTATAACAGTGGTTCTTATCGTTGTGCCCATCAAGCCCCCGCCCACCTTCCCGGCAGATCACTTAAATGTCACGTCCATTCTCGTTTCAGGATCCTCTCGAGCCGCCGTACACCTGGAGGAGGAGGGTAGGGAGGAATAGGAGGGGGAGTGAGAGGAAGGGGAGTGAGAGGAGGGGGAGTGAGAGGAGGGGGAGTGAGAGGAGGGGGAGTGAGAGGAGGGGGAGTGAGAGGAGGGGGAGTGAGAGGAGGGGGAGTGAGGAGAGGAGGGAGTGAGAGGAAGGAAAATGTTATACACTAGAAACATTTACTGAATCCTTTACACTCTCTCTCTCTCTCTCTCTCTCTCTCTCTCTCTTTCCGTCTGTCTCTTGTCTGTCTCTCTGTCACACGTCAAGTAGTCTTTAGGTCATCTCTCTCGTGAAGTCCTGTTGAAATGTTGCTCACTCTTGCAATGTTATTACCTATTGCAATCCTTCTCCTCGACTGCATTCTCTGTCCTATTGCATTCTTCTCCCCGATTGCATTGTGTCGTCTCCTGCATTATCTTCCCCTCTGCATTCTCTCTCGTGCATTCTGTTTCATTGCTCCATATTTGCATTCTCTTCCATATTGTATACTCTTCCATATTGTTATCTCTTCCATAATGCATTCTGTCCTCAAGTGAGTTCCAGTCTTTTTCGTTCTGTTCCATACTATATTGCATTCATGTTGTATTCTATTCCAATATATATTAGTCCATACTGTATTCTTTCCCGTAATGTAATCTGTTCCATAGTGCATTCATTTCACAATCTCTCTCTCTCTCTCTCTCTCGCTCTCTCTCTCTCTCAGAACCTTTTCCTTATTTAGTCTGTCCCACATTATTTTCCCGTTCCACATTAACTTCCCGACACACATTACCTCACCGTTCCACATTGCTTGTTCCACATTGCTTTCCTATCCCAGACTGTATTGTTCCACAGTAATTTCCTCTTCCATAATAGCGTTCAACATTATTCCACATTTATTTCCTGCTCCACAATACCGTTCCACATTATTCCCTCCCACATTGCTCTTCCATTACCGACTGACAAAGGCGCCACAGTGTTGACACATCCTTGAATAAGCGAAAAATCTGTCTTAAGACCTTTGCTTTCTTCTCCATATTAGGGTTTTATTCTTCTGTGTGTGTGTGTGTGTGTGTGTGTGTGTGTGTGTGTGTGTGTGTGTGTGTGTGTGTATAATAGTCACTGTGTGTATGTGTAATAGTCACTGTGTGTATGTGTGTGTGTGTGTGTGTGTGTGTGTGTGTGTGTGTGTGTGTGTGTGTGTGTATAATAGTCACTGTGTGTATGTGTAATAGTCACTGTGTGTATGTGTAATAGTCAGTGTGTGTATGTGTAATAGTCAGTGTGTGCGTGTGTAATAGTCACTGTGTGTGTCCGTGTGTATGTATGTGTGTAGTTCTTCCTATTCATCCTTCACTTTCTCTCAGCATCACAACTTTATTTCGTTTCCTCTTTACATTTACTTTAAAACCTGTTTCTATTGTTAATTTATTGGCCTCATAATCTGTTTTCTTTTTAACGCCTATTTTCATTCTCCTCCATATTTATCAATCGTTTCACCTTCCAACCCAGCCATTTAAATCTCTCTCTCTCTCTCTCTCTCTCTCTCTCTCTCTCTCTCTCTCTCTCTCTCTGTACCTATCTATCTATCTACCTACATATGTATCTACCCACATATCTACCTACCAGTCTATTATGCTCATCCACCCATCCTAACATAACACCCTGAACACATAGTATAAACCTAAATTCACCAATGAGTGTATCTAAGTAGGTAACACGTCCCCACCTGCCGGGCTGATGAGACAAGGTGACGGTCGACCGGTATTATATATTCACCTGTCCTGCCGCTAATTCGACACAGGTTTCAACTCACCTGGTCGACTGTATGTGTGGTTCTGGGTGCTATTGTCGGGTTGCTAATGGGTAAACTAATTTGAATTTTTTTTTTTATTTACCTTTTTTGGTCTTTATTATTTAGTTTTTATAGTTATTGTTTATTAGTGTTTATAAATACTATTATTATTATTATTATTATTATTATTACTATTATTATTATTAAAACCATTGATTTATAAGTATTTAAAATTTTCAATATTTTCACACTCAAAATAAATCATTAACATTATTACTCCACAAAATTATATAAACAATAACAAAATACACCCCCACCCCTCCACCCCCCCTCTTCCGAATCACGTAACCCCTTTAAGTTGAATCACCTGACCCCCTTTAAAACGAATCACCGGACCCTTTTAAAGCGAATCACCGGTCCCCTTTAAGACGAATCAAAGAGACCTTGAGATGAATATTGATTTACGTGGTATTATGAAAGTCACATTTTATTAAACCACAGTCCTCAACTCACCAATCACGGAGTTAATTGAGCTACTGAAGATGTGAGAGAATTGTATTGAAAGTTGGAGGAGTCAACGCTGAGTGTATGAGAGAGACGGGGAGCTAATTAGGCACTGTGTATTAAGTCTGTCTGTCTGACTCTCCGTCTGTTTGTGTCTGTCAATAAAGAGAAGGACAGGTCATAAATGGTTCTATACAATGAATAAATGAACAAGGTTAAGCACAGATGATGAATATCCCTCTACAATGAATGAACAAAGAGAATGATTTGGTCATGAATTGATATCAGTCTGTACAATGAATGGTCAACGAATGTGGAGACAGAGGATGAATGTTGATCTTTGAGGGAGTAAATGTTCTCATACTTCCTCCACCTGAAGAATGTTACCTGAACACCTCCTGCAGCTGTTCTCCTGACACTACCGGCAGGTACGCGAGCTGGTGTACAGGTAAGTATCTTCTTCAAGGTGGTAACATGCAGGTAAATAAACTCAGGTGTTCTCGTAAATTAACAGGTATTTAAACTCAGGTGTCTTCGAATGTTTAACTGAGCTTTCGTAGTTTTCCAACCATCATTAATACATTATTATAGATTGAAACGAATGAAGTTTACCACAAGTTAAGCTAGTTATTTCTGCACTAAGTTACTTTATAAGAGAATAATTAAACATCCCTCACACGTTGAATACATCCATTTGTCAGGTTAGTACAGGCGAGAATCGAATTACTAAAGCTATAATGACATTATTACAAAAACGAAAATTTAATGGTAAAAAGTGACGAACAAAAAAGATAAATTATAATCGTGTTTTAATCATTTCGCTGTTAAGTGTGAGAACAGCCACCAAGAGCATGGAGACTATAGTGTGATGTTATACCTTGTTATGTGTAGTGGTGACTGAAGGTGCCTCAAACATCACAATACTGACACTCAAACAACAAAATCAATCGGGTATGATGTTCTATCTATCAATGAACGATATAACGTCAAACCAAACACCACCTTAACCTAACCTAACCTAGCCCAGGCCAACCCAACCCAACCCAACCCAACCCAACCCAACCCAACCCAACCCAACCCAAGCAGCAGTATAGTGTTTAATCGTAAGGCGAAATAAACTATGGTGCCTAAACTTCACGTGATTCCCCCTTCTCTCCTGGAATAAAGTACATCTCCCTGAATATATTACGAACACAGGGCTGTTGTACGTTTTAATGTACTTGGTGACACGGACAAGCTCACCTGGGCCGCCGCTGTACGTCAGAGAGGGGGGCGGGGGCAGGTAAACTTGGCCCTAATTACCTGGCTGGCGGCTACACGTATGTTTTATGTATTTAACCAGTGTCAGCCTCTGTGTGTGTGTGTGTGTGTGTGTGTGTGTGTGTGTGTGTTTGTGTGTGTGTGTTTCCTAAAGGTTATATAAAATTGTCTCTTTGTTTGGAAGACTTTTCTGTCTCTGTCTGTCTGTCTGCCTCTCTGTCTGTCTCTCACTCACTCAGTCTATATAACACTTTCTCTCGTGCTTCCTTATACTCATTTCTGTGTCTCAATTTTCTGTCTTCCATTCTAGATAACTCTCTCTCTCTCTCTCTCTCTCTCTCTCTCTCTCTCTCTCTCTCTCTCTCTCTCTCTCTCTCTCTCTCTCTCTCTCTCTCTCTCTCTCTCATATATACCCCCTGCCTGCGGCGTCTTTTGATCCAAGTAATACCACATCACTGTACAACAAACAAGGAGAAGATTATATTGCGTGGAGGTGTGGCAGCCCAACCCCACGTCTTTCTTCCACCTTTTCTAAAACCTGGAAAGGGCGGACAGGTCAACCTTTACACCCGCTCACACACACACAGAGCCCGACCAGGAGGGGAATCTGAGATCACGATTATTGGAAAGGTCAGGAGTGTTTGAGTAATCTAGACGTTACATACATACATACATACATACATACATACATACATACATACATACATACATACATACATACATACATACATACATACATACATACATACATACATACATACATACATACATACATACATACATACATACATACATACATACATACATACATACATACATACATACATACATACATACATATTGAGCAGTAGTAAGTGAGTACAGTATCTTATGTTGACATCACTTAATGAATACTTCTAATAGGTATAATTTAACTCACAATACGAAAACAATCGAAATAATTATCCTTAACATGAATAATTACTAAGATAAAATTAATTATTCCTTTCATAAATTTGATGTATATAAAATCTTTAAACTTTATATCAATTAATTAGAATTTATAACGATGTAATTGTATTTCTAAGGTGATATCCTAACTTAATCCTTCCTATAAGGTTCATATAATCACTATAATATCTACATAATATTCAACCTTTCTCACATAACCTTTACCGTATTATTTTAAACATTATTAAAAAAAACTAACATCACCTCAGTTACATTTTCTTAAACATTAACCTTATCCCTTATATTATGATATCAAAGTCACTATTTCCTTTTCGTTAAACCAAAATTCTACTTACTAAAGAGATAAAAAAAATACATAACTTTTTTATATATGAAAGTTTGAGTGAAAGTTTGAGATAGACTATTTTAATGGTTTAATTTCACTCTGGTTTATTATTTTACGTTGACATTAATTTTTTTTCTAGTGTGGTGTGATATTTTCTCTTCATCAATTACCATATCTTTATAATTATCTTTTAATTCCTAATATGACACCGACATGTTGATATAATTTGTCTGATTAACAACAAATCTTAAATATGTGTTGAGAAATATGATGATTTTTTTTTTTTGGGGGGGGGAATGTTTTAATATGATACTCTGTGTGTGTGTGTGTGTGTGTGTGTGTGTGTGTGTGTGTACGTATGAGTGTGTGTGCGTATGAGTGTGTGTATGAGTATGAGTGTAAGTATGACGTAGTATCACATTATTTTGTATTTAAGACCGAAAATTTTGTTTGTTTGTATTTGTTTGTGTTTGTTTGTTTGTATTTGTTTGTATTTGTTTGTATTTGTTTGTGTTTGTTTGTTTGTTTGCTGTATGGACCAATACTCGCTTAAGACAGAAAACATCGTGACAAAGTCTTAATATTTTCTTTTAATTCTCAGTGTGACATAACTTAACTTCCAATGTCTATATATATTAATTATTTGTTTTAATATTTCTCTTAATAACTATTTTGATTTTCACTAGTTCGAAATTTTTTTTTTAAATATTAATTCCAATTTACATTATCGTCCGAGAATTATTTTAAGTATTGTGTTAATTTTTCTTTTACCAGTAGGAATAATACTCAAATAATTCTAATACTTTCGCTTAAACGTCACCAGATATTAAACTTCACTTTATAATATTACTTACGAGTTCCTTCACCAGTTACTTGTTAATATTAAGGACGTTAAAAGATATTGCGTGTGGTGGCAGAGTGGATACAGCGGTCGGGTTTTGTATATTGGTTCGCTGGTTCGATGCTTTACGGTAGGGGCACCCCAAACCCACGCAGCTGTGAAATGGAGACACTAAATTTACAGTTGGGGGAAATGAAGGCGGTCGAGTAGTGTCGTTCACCCAGTGGCTTATGTGTGCAGTATACTATATCCGCTTTGCCCCTGATAGCACACGTCAGGTACATGTGTATAATACTATATCACAATAGTACATTCATAAGTATTACAACACACCAACACTAAACGACGTTAATACAGACACAATGTACACTTTATTGTATGAATAAAGTAATAATTTGTACACTAATTCACCCAGGCTATTATTTATATTTTTTACATTATAAAGCGTCTCGTCCACGCGACTTTGTCTGGGAAGTGAAACGCGCGAGGCCCAGTATTTACCCTGGCTAAATATGCATGTTTTTAATGCATAACATAAACGTGGCATAGTGAAAGTATTTACCCTTCAAATAAAGACGGATCAAGTCGTAAAAAACAGAGAAAATAGTATAAAAAATTATATGCATAACCCAAAGGAATACAACGGGAGAAAACGAGTTGGTGACATAGGGGAGACTTACCTAACCTAACACTTTAAATTAACAAAGATATTCCTTGGTCACATATAGTCCCACATCTCTCTCAAAAACAGCAAAATAGGACCCGGTTTTAACCCGTTTTCTCCAGGTGCGTCTGTGTCATAATTAAGACATGGAGGGGAGAGCACTGGAAAATAATTACCAGCCGACCTTCACGTCTACCTGGGCACACCTGCGATCATTTAATTGGTTAACTTCCTCCCCTTGTGTTCCAATAATCCCAGGAAGTTAAAATAACACAAATAAATATCTTGCCAGGGTGGTGTGACGCCCTCCTATAATCGTGCGTCTCGTTAATAAGTTTAATTTTGAACCTGAGAACACACGGCCAGGTAACTTGTAAAGGTGAAGGTGTTGACAATAATAAAACACACACACACACACACACACACACACACACACACACACACACACACACACACACGCACACACACATACACACACACCAAAGAACAAGTCATTAACATACACAACAATGATGTTTCGTCCCTTTTATAAAACTTCCCCCCAGATATTTTTTCCCCCTTTCCAAAATATCATCATCTGCCTCTAGGCGCTTCAGCAAGTACGGTCTCAGAATACAAGTTTGAGCGGTTAACTTAATGCTTATAACCGTGGCTGAAGTGTGGTGACTGCAGGCATCAGAGAGTTAGGTGCTCTCGCTCTCTCTGTAGTTCTCTTTCTCTCTAAGTCTCTTTCTCTCCCCTCTCTCAGTAGTTATCATCTCTAAGTCTACTTATTTACCTCTTTCTCTATCTCTCTCATCTCTCTCTCTCTATCTTCCTTTCCTCTCTCTAATTCTCTTTCTAATTCTCTCTCTCTCTCTCTCTCTCTCTCTCTCTCTCTCTCTCTCTCTCTTCACCAGACTATGATCCCCTCTTCAATTACCTTGGTTTATTAGCGTGCTTTATTACGCCGCCCCGTCCAGTTTTCTTTCTCTCGGGTACTGCCATTCTCTCGTTTTCTTTTCCATCGGAGACTTGAACACGACCCAAATTTTTCCAGACAAATACGTGGCGAAAGTCTGTCTTCCTATTAAACAAGCTGTTGTGTGTGACTACGTAGATGATAATCTTTATGGCGGGGGTGAACATGTTAGTGTGAGTGTGTGTGTGTGTGTGTGTGTGTGTGTGTGTGTGTGTGTGTGTGTGTGTGTGTGTGTGTGTGTGTGTGCGTGTGTGTGTGTGTGTGTGTGTGTGCGTGCGTGCGTGTGTGTGTGTGTGTGTGTGTACGTTAAGCAATTTTTCCACTGTTATGATGACGAAAGGGTGAAGAGAAGAGGCAAGGGAGTGGAGGAGAGAAGGAGAAGAAGTAAAAGATGTAGGTGGGGGGAGGAAGAGAGGAGCAGCAGGAGGAGGAAGAGAAAGAGAGAAGATGTAGGAGGAGAAGGTGGAGGAAGAGGAGAAGTAGGTGGAGGAAGAGGAGGAAGGAAGGGAGGAGGGGTGACGGGTAGGCTTATATCATTACCACTTGCCCAATAATGGTTACACAGTGCGGGGGTCTAGAGGCGACACACTGGGGGAAGAAGGGGGGGAGGCACGCGCCGACCTGAGGGGGGGGTAACGGGTGTGGTTGGGGTAAGGCAGGGGGGCAAGGGGACGTAGGGGGCAAGGGGAGAAAAGGGGGGAGGGAGACAGAAGTGGGGAAGGAGAGGTAAGGGAGAAAGGATTCTTGAAGGCACATATGTTAAATATTTCACCCGTATAATGGTTGATGTTCCAACGCTTCTTTAAGTAACTGTTTTTCTTCGACTTGGTAACATAAAAAAATACCTTCCTTGTTACATAGATAGTGGCAGGCGTGTTACATAGATAGTGGCAGGAGTGTTACATAGATAGTGGCAGGGGTGTTACATAGATAGTGACAGGCGTGTTACACAGTGGTAGGCGTGTTACATAGATAGTGGCAGGGGTGTTACATAGATAGTGGCAGGCGTGTTACATAGATAGTGACAGGCGTGTTACATAGATAGTGGCAGGCGTGATACATAGATAGTGGCAGGGGTGTTACATAGATAGTGGCAGGGGTGTTACATAGATAGTGGCAGGCGTGTTACACAGTGGCAGGCGTGATTATAGCAAACATGGATTACATTTTCGTTATTTATGCTTAAGAAATAAAAAGAAAATTATTAAACCACGATATAAATTTTTGACCCGAGTTATAGATTTGAAGTGATTCGTGTTTTTATTTTGTCACCTGAAGGATAGACACCCCTAACCTTCTTTCTTTCCTCCCTTCTTCCTTCCTTCCTTCCCTCCCTCTCTCCTTCCTTCCTTCCCTCTTTCCTTCCTTCTTTCTCTCCCCCTTCCCTCCCTCCCTCTCTCTCTCTCTCTCCCTCCTCCCTCCCTCCCCCTCCTCCCTCCTTCCCTCCTTCCTTCCCCTCACTCCCTCCCTCATTCCTTTTTTCCCCTTGCCTCCCTCCTCCGTCTAGGCTTCCTGGTGTAGCGGTGGGGATGGGTGTCAGTTCTCCTGACCCCGTCGGAGGTAGAAAGTGTGTTACTATGGACCATCGAGGGGGGAAGAGTTGTTATGAAAAGTTACAGAGGAGGGAGGAAGAGGAAGTGGAAAGGAGGAGGAGGTGGAAGAGGAGGAGGAGTGGACACGGAGGCTGGACTGATGTAGGATGGAAGGGTAAAGAGACCTTGAGTAGGGCGTGGGTGATGGGTGGGGCGGGTGTGTGTGTGGTGGAGGATGGGTGTGGTGCTGGACGTGGTGGTGGTGATGGGGGTGGTGGTGGGTGTGGTGGTAATGGGGATGGTGGTGGTGGGTGTGGTGGTGGTGGTGGTAGTGGGTGGTAGTGGGTAGTAGTAGGTGTAGTGGTGGTGGTGGTAGTGGCGGTGGGAATGATAGTGGGTGTGGTGGTGATGGTGGTGGTAGTAGATGAAAGGAGGGTGGTAGTGTTGTGGGAGTGGAGAGGGTGTAGTGATTAGTGGTGACTGAAGTGAATATGGTGGTTGAAGTAGCAGGGAGTAGTAGACTGGTAGTAGTAGTAGTAGTAGTAGTAGTAGTAGTAGTAGTAGTAGTAGTAGTAGTAAGAGTAGTAGTTGTAAACAAAGCGAGTGAATAAGAAAATAAAACAAAAAATATAAAATAATGAAAATACAATAAATAACAACAAATCAAAACAAGTAAGCAAATAAATTAATACAAAAATATAAATAAATAAAATATGCAGAAGAAACGCAGAATAATCAATAATAAATTAAATACAATAACATAATACAGTACTACAATAGATGTATAGGGATGTGTATGAGGGAGGGGTGAGGGACTATGGTGATGGGGGAAGGGAATGGGGGGGGGGGTGTGTTGGAGATGGGATGAAAAATGGTAGACACATCTGATTCACTATATTATTATTATTATTATTATTATTATTATTATTATTATTATTATTATTATGACTTTGAGGACATTATGATATGCCGTTGAAGATATTGTCTGATTTGTTTGGAAAAAATTATATAGAGAGAAAGAATTTGGTACAAGCACAGGTAGTTATTAGTTCAGGTGACCTCGTGTACACCGTTACCTGCCGCACCTGGCCGATATATAAGACAAAAGTATTGGTCTTAATTAATGAACTCTACACCAAACCTTCAGACCGTGAAAACCAAGAAAAGAAATATAAAACTTTTAATACATACACACACACATTCTCAGACACACACATACAGTTACTGACTCAGACACACACACACACTCAGACAGACACATAGCTACTCACTCAGGCATACACTATCATACACACACAGCCACACAATTACACCAACACAAATATAATAAACCCACCCCCCTCTTTAACAAATCTATCTTCCCCTCCCCCCTCCTTCACAAATTTATCTCCCCATCCCTCCTACACTAATCTATCTTCCCCTCCCTCCCTCCCCTCCTACAAATCTATCTCCCCCTCTCCCTCCCTACCCCCTCCTTCACAAATTTATCTCCCCCCTCCCATCCCCTCCTACACAAATCTATCCCCCCCTCCCCTCCCCTCCCCTACCCTCGCTTACAAATACCATTAAAACATTCTTGAGGTTTGAAATAATATCGAGGACAAACGAGTTACAAAGAGCACCATGTAGGCAGCCTCAGCCACCAGGCCTAGAACATAAATCAAGTTACATTTCAGAGCCCCGCCGAGATGCTATCAGGGCCGTGGAAGGGTTATGAGGGAGGTAAGGGAGGGTCAGGGGGGAGGTGAGGGAGGGTTAGGAGGGAGGTGAGGGAGGGGAAGGTGAGGGAGGAGGGAGATGAGGGAGGAGGGAGATGAGGGACGAGGAGGAGGAGGAGAAAGCCGAGATGAGGAAGGAAAGGGGACTCTGAACTTAAATGAAGGAAGGAAAGAAGGAAGGACGAATACTGTGGACTAGGATGAAAGAAGGAAGGAAGGAAGGAAGGAAGGAAAGGAAAAAGGAGGAAGACTTAATTAGCTGTGAGCAAGAGAATCGGAGAAACACAGGAGTCAATGAGATAAGTAGTAGAGGGAGGGAGAGAAGGAAGGAAGGAAGGAGGGAAGGAGGGAGACAAGATCCTACCGACTGAGTGACCAGGGTGGGCGGGGGAGGAAAAGGAGGAAGAAAAAGGCGGCGAGGAAGTAGAAGAGGAAGATAGATGGGAAGGGGGAGGAAGGAAGAGGAGGCAGAAGAGGAAACGGTGAGGAAGAAGGAAAAGGTAGGGAATGAAAAAGGAGGTGAAAAAGAAGTAAACAAGGAGGAAGAAGGAAGGTGCAGAGGAAGAGGTAATGGTGTAGTCCCGGTCCACAAGTCAGTCTAGAGAAGTACTGTAGCCCTGTAGTCCAGCCACCGTACGCGACACACCTGTACAAATCAAGACTACGGTAAATAATTACTCCAGGGATATAGCCAACTCCTATTCTTTATAGTATGAGGGTGGAGAGGGTAGGGGGGAGTGGGAAGGAGTAAGGGGAGTGGGAGGGAGTAAGGGGAGTGGGGAGGAGTAAGGGAGTGGGGGAGTAGGGGAGTGGGAAGGAGTAAGGGGAGTGGGGAGGTAAGGGAGTGGGGGGTAAGGGGAGTGGGGAGGTAAGGGGTGGGGAAGGAGTAAGGGAGTGGGAGGAGTAGGGAGTGGGGAGTGGGAGGGGGAGAGTAATATTTTTTCGGCTGAGGGTAAGAAAATAGACTTGAAGAATTAATTTATTTTTCTAGATTATATTTTTAGTTATATATATAGTTGATTTTTAGGTTAGGTTAGGTTAGGTTATAAAGGGATCAGATTCTTCAGTGATGTTTTTACACGGCGGTTTTAAGTGGTAATTCTCGCACGCAAACAACACGCACACGCACGCACGCACACACACACACACACACACACACACACAAAGTTGCAGTACACAGTTGCACAAAAACCAGAACCCTTACAAAGAGGCTCTCATACGATGGGGAGGAGGGTGGGGAGAGAAAGAACAGGAAGGGGTAAGGGAGGGAAGGTAAGAGGGGTTAAGAAGTAAGGAGGAAAGGGATGAAAAGAGGAAAGATATAAGAGTAGGTAAAGGAAAGGAGAAGGATATGAAGAAGGATGGAAAAGGGGGGTTAACAGGTGAGGGAAGGAGGGAAGAGGAGGGAGAGAGACGGGGAGTCACCTGATAAATATACCAAGACAAGAGACAGCTAAAAATATATACGAGCCTCCAGCAAGACATCAAAAAAAAAAAAGTTTTCTGGGTCAAGCAACGGGGCGCTACTGAAGAACGTCAGCTAAGTCAACGGTAAGCCAACGGGAGGGGAGGTGGAGGATGGAAACGGTAAACGGTAAAATCATCCGACAGTAACGAGTGCGTGGATAAGTAAGAGATGGAAAGGGTTAATAAATAAGAGTGCGTGGAGTAGTAAGAGAAGCCAAAGGGGTTAAACGGGAAGAGGTATATGAAGCAACTGAAACAAGGTTATTCAATAGTAGGCCAACAGGAGGAAATAATGTCAACGGGAAAGGGAATAAGGAAACAAGAGAGAAAAATGACCTTCCAACGGTATCCAGGTCGTCCAACGGTAATTAAAAGTGTGAACCAGCAACAGGAGGTGAGTCAACGGGAAAGAGGGTAACGCAGGTCAACACAAAACAAAACAGTAGTTCAGTAAAGATAAATAGCCACAGAAAACAGATTATTAAACGGAACAGTAGAAAGATCAATGAAAAGTAACAGAAGCACAGGTGTTCAACGGTACCAAAATGATGCAACAGAAGCAAAAGGTCATCCAACAGGAACCTTAGTACACCAACAGGGAAACAGTAACATTCTTGAGCTCTCTATTTAAAAGTATGTAAGTAAAAGTAACACTCATAATCTCTATTTAAAAGTTTATAATTACTATATTCCATGAAGTAAAAGTAGCATTTAATAAAAGTAACATTACAAAGCATTGAAGTAGCATTACATAGCATTAAATAAAGTTAGCATTACAAAAAAGTAGCACGAATCATTAAATATAGGTAGCAATTAATTAAACCCAAATAAATCGAATCCACTGGCCTAGTCTGACGATTTCTAGAGACACAAATGTTACCTTTATATACACCTGAGTTTTTAATTAATCATAATTAACCTGTCTCTTACTGGGTAACATTTAATTGCACTGCAGACCATCACTAACACCTTCGACTGTCTGAGGTGTACCATGAAGGAATTAATTAATACAAGTCAAGAATTATATGAAAAAGTGAAGAAAAAAAATATGAAAGAAATAAAAAAATACATTAAAGAAGTAACAAATTTGATGAACGAAATAAAAATTAGATAAAAAGTGAATAATTAAATGAAAAAAGTAAATAATTCGAAGAAAAAGGGTAAATAAATTAGATGAAAGAAATAAAGAATAATGAAAAAATTCCCATAAAGACTTCAAAACGATAACTTATCCCAAACAAACAAACAAACAAATACACCAACTAAACAAAATAAACGAATTCAAACAAATAAGAGAATTTTAATTATATCCAAAATTATAAATCAAAATTTACAAACGAGGAATTAAATGCCATAAAAGAAGAGTCATGTTCTGGAGACGAGGAATTAACACCCACTAACCAAAGAACTCGATTCCATCCCAAAGGAGCAAAAAAAAAAAAAATTAAAATAAATTATATAGAAAACAGGTAAATTCACCTTTATCAATAAGAAAACACCTGATATCAATACTAATTTGACCGATACATTATGGAAAATCATCCGAAAACACGATGCATTTTACCTGTACTAAATCAGGTCTCCAATCACCTTATTTAAGATAATTTATTGAATGACGACTCAATTTTTGGTTAAGTGTGTGTTTGTGATGATGATTATATATTTCTTCCTGTGCGTCTTGTCTATCAGTCACTCTCTCTCTCTCTCTCTCTCTCTCTCTCTCTCTCTCTCTCTCTCTCTCTCTCTCTCCCTCCTCTCTCTCTCTCTCTCTCTCTCCCTCCTCTCTCTCTCTCTCTCTCTCTCTCTCTCTCTCTCTCTCCTCTCTCTCTCTCCTCTCTCTCTCTCTCTCTCTCTCTCTCTCTCTCTCTCTCTCTCCATTATCTACAATACACCCAACAGCTGTTATATTATATAAGTTTCTAACATTCATTTTAGAAGAGGATAATTATTCAGCTGGAAGCACACCTCCAGTCAATGGAACACCTGTGACTCCCTCGAACACCTGTATGATTCCATGTCACGAACACGTGTTATTAGCCTACAATAGTGCGTATAATTTACTCCAACACCTGTAATTTACCTCAAACTCCTATAATTGACCTCAAACATAATAATCGATTAAACACCTGTAATTACCCCCAAAACACCTGTAATTACCCCCAAAACACCTGTAATTACCCCCAAAACACCTGTAATTACCCACAAAACACCTGTAATTATCCACAAAACACCTGTAATTACCATCCATACACCTGTAGTGACCTTCAAAACCTGAAATTAATGAACAATCATCGCCACGTGCAAGCAGAATTATGCAATGGTTCAAATTCTCGTAAATTGATCAGTAACATTGGACTTAAAGCGATCTAGTTAAGATTGTAGATTATAACGTGTGATTAGCGAGAGAGAGAGAGAGAGAGAGAGAGAGAGAGAGAGAGAGAGAGAGAGAGAGAGAGAAATTGTGATATAAAAAAAAATTAATAGAATTTGTTTTCATTAGTTTTAACCTACATTAACTAATTTTGTTCTTCTAAGTAGAGCTCTATCATCTGTTTAGCGGACTTAGAGCCACTGCCGGAGCTTATGTCGTCATTAGGTTTACGAACGCAATCCTTACCTATAACAACTTAATATAATCCTATCCTATCCTATCCTATCCTAACCTAACCTAACCTAACCTAACCTAACCTAACCTAACCTAATCATGATTTACTGTAACCATGACAACGTAACTGATACAAATATGTCACTTATTCCAAGGAAGTGGGATCGAACCTTGGTCCTCCCGTGTAGTGTGGCATCATCTATAACTCGCCTCTCACACCAGTAGACCATGGTTCGATTTCACCTTGAACTATATTAAGTGTTACACGGGGTGGAGAGAGAGAGAGAGAGAGAGAGAGAGAGAGAGAGACAGACAGACAGACAGACAGACAGACAGACAGGAGAGAGAGAGAGAGAGAGAGAGAGAGAGAGAGAGACAGACAGACAGACAGACAGACAGACAGACAGACAGACAGACAGACAGACAGACTACAAGGCTAGAACACACCATCATTGCATAAATATAAAGTAAACATATTCCAATCTCTACATTACGTCACCAATATACTTCAAATCAACAATCTAAATCAAAAATATATTCCAAATCAATACATCTCTTTCCTTAACATCCACACCAATCCACATTAGTTATCCATCAAATCCACCAAAACAACAATAACTCCTGAAAACAAATACGTGAAAAAGATTCCAAACTCTCGTAAATATAACTTCACCAGAGGTATCCACTATTAAAAACACTCCTCTATATATATATATATATTTCAACCAGAGAGAGGGACAGCCATTAGCCATCGTGGTCTGGCCTGGATGAGAGGGAGAGGGGGCTATTATTATTGTCTTAATAGCCACCCCAGTTAGCAAGGCAGGTTGGGAGGCTTGTGACGTCATACCACCAATATGGCCGACCTGACGTGATGAACATGATAAATTATAACTTTTGTGAGAGAGAGAGAGAGAGAGAGAGAGAGAGAGAGAGAGAGAGAGAGTAATAATGTTAAGAGTAAATATACAGATAAACAAAGATAGAAAAATAAAGACACAGACAGATAAAGGAAGAATAACAGACAAAAGGATCGGGTAGATTTAATGAAAAAAAATAAATAAATGAAAATAAACAAGCAGAGAGAGAGAGAGAGAGAGAGAGAGAGAGAGAGAGAGAGAGAGAGAGAGAGAGGGGACTCGTTCCTTGGTACAACAATTACGGTCCCAAAGATGATGAATCGCCTCCCATTTATCATCATCCACCAGAATTGACTATTTTTTTTTCTTCTTCGTGTCCTGCTCTACACGTTGCCATTACCCCCATTACTCCCCATTACTCCCCATTTTTTTCCTCAGTCACCTTCCATTAAATTCTTCTGTCCTTGGTTGAGTTTTCTATATACCCATTTTTCCCTATTAGTGCCCCATTTGTTCAATAATTCTCTATGACCCATTAAATTGGTTCGTTCGTTGGCTCTGTAATGGGTTGGGGTTTTTACTGCCCCATTTTGTAAGTTTTTGGGGGGTTAGTTCTTATATACCCATTATATTTCCTTTCTTCTGGTTTATATCCTATTTTAATAGGGTTCCCCATTAAAAACTGTACTCTTCGTTGCTCGAGATTTTTTACAATGCCTCTTCCACACCCATTAAAATTATTTCCTTTTACATCCCATTTTGCTCACATTAACTCATTTTTCCCATTATTAATTCTATAATACCCCCATTTTCTTGATGACACCCCCATTAAATTCTATCTTTTTTTGGCCTTTTCTAAAATCCACATTTTCATATATTTCCAATTGTTCTTTGTATATTTTATAATCCCCAATTTTGTAAGTCAAATCTTGCCTATTAAATTTTGTCCATTATATCTTCAACACCCCATTTATGTAGCCTTAACCTATTTTTCTCATTAATTCTCATCTCCCCATTATTCTACATTTCTATTAAATTACATCTACATCTCATTAATTCCCATTTACTCCCCATATTCAACAATAAACCAATTAAACTCTATAACTTTGTTTTTAATATTAATTACCTGTATACATGTTTCTATATATACCTGTGTACCTTTACAGTACATCTCTCTATGTTATCTATACGCATTACATCTTTATAGAATAACTTGTAGTACGTATTTCATCTCTTACAACTTTACCTGTACGCACCAAATCTTTATAAATATACCTGTACGTATTTTACCCCTCGAGCCAATTTTTACCTGTACGCACCACCATAAATATATTTCGCCAGGCTAGTGTTGTCTCTCACCTGAGCTGGATCTAAAAGTGGGGTAGATAGATAGGAGCCGAGGAACGCGAAGTACAGATTAATCACAGTAGGAAATTGCAGCTGTCGTGCGGCTCAAACACCTGCCCGCAGAAGGCTTGATGACAGACTATTAATTAGGGCACCACAAGTCGGGGACCTGGACTTGCAGGTGTGTGTAAGGAGAGGGGTAAGGGGGGTGAGGGAGGATGGGGGTGAGGGAAGGAGGGGACGAGGGAGAGAGGGGAGGGGGTGAGGGAGGAGCGAGAGAGGATATGCGAAGGGGGACGGAGGGAGGGATGGGACGAGGGAGGAGAGGGAAGGTAAATAAAGATGTGAAAGAGAGAGAGAGAGAGAGAGAGGAAAAGAAGGAATTATTTAACAAAATATAATAAATAAAACATCAATTATTAATACGTTTTCAAACTTAAACATTTGTTTCTGATTTTTTCCAAGACAATGTGACGGTGTGTACCTAAGGGCAGATGAACTCAAATCTGAACAACCCACTGTACAGTTACAGGTTCTCTCGACACTTGATAACATCTGGTACTTGTGTGACGTGAATGTGTTTGGGATAATAACTTTTGAATGGTACTTTACATTATAAATTAAATCAGAGTAATATGTTAAAAAAGAAAAAATAATAATACGAAGACATACTTACATGAATAGATATCAAAATCCAAGTCCACTTTACAGCACTTATTTGACGTTTAAGTAGACGATACCGGATATTAATAACATAAGAAGACCAGGGAATTCTATCCACAATTCTACAGCCTTCCTTCTGTCCAGGAAACCTCTACCTCTCTCTCCCTCACTCCTTTCTTCTCTACATGCAATCTTTCTCTCCTTTCCTATCCTTTTCCTCTATACAATCCCTCCCTCCCCCTTAACACAATCCCTCCCTCCCCTCCTCTAACCTCCTCCACTCACCTTTAATCCCTCCCCACTCCTCTTAACATAATCCCCCCCTCCCTCTGCCCCAATCCCCTCCTCCCTCTTAACACCGTCCTCCTCTTAACTTACAATCCCTCCCTCCCCTCTTCTTCAATCCCCTCCCCTCCAACACAATCCCTCCCCTCCCTCTCCTTTAATCCCTCCCTCTGCCCTAATCACCCTCCCTCTTAACACAATCCCTCCTCCCTCTTGCTTTAATCCCCCTCCTCTCCCGCACAATCCCCCCTCCCCCACCTCCTCCTCCACCCTTACTACACCTCATTTTCTCTCTCCCCACACTTCTCCCTCCTACCCTCCCCTTCCTCCCTCAATCCCTACACAACCTCTCCCTCCCGCCCAAGTCTTCAGCAGGTCTGGGAGGGGTAACTCTTCCCCGGGTGAGAGTGACGGACACTTGTATACAGAGAGTGTCTTGTCAAAATATATTCCGTGACACTCTCTGGTCCTGCCCGTGGGTTATGGTGATGATGTATGGTGATAGTGGTGTGTGGTGGTAGTGGTGTGTGGTGGTAGTGGTCTGTGGTGGTGTGTGGTAGTGGAGGTAGTGGTGGTGTATGGTGGTGTTGGTGTGTAATGTGTGTGGTAGTTGTTCTTTCTCTTTCTCTCCTTCTCTCTCCCTACTCCTTCTCCTTCTCTATCCCTGCTCTTTCTCCTTCCTTTCTATCCCACCTTCTCCCCCCCCTCTCTCTCTCTCTCTCCACTTCTCTCTCCTCCCCCTCCTCCTCTCTCTCTCTCCACTGACACACTCCCTCGGAAAAATTAACTCACAAATGGGTTCCTGCATTGCAATTACACCCCCCAACAACTCTGGCGTCTCTCACTGTTCATCACCGGCGTCGCCCAAGGGGGAACACTGAGCCTCATTCTCTTTTACCTATCGTCTCGAGGCAGCCTAAGTTACCCATACAAGACCTGGGACGGAATAGATTAAAGTTCGCAAGATTATTTCGTCTTTTGAACCGGGAATATGAGATCTAACTAAGGTTTATTTCGTCTATTGAACCGGAAAAATATGAGTAATTGTCTAATGGTGATTTAGTGTTTAACTTACTTATTAAATGGATAAATATAGCGTATAAAATGTCTCCAATATTTCACTTTGAGATTATCGTAAGTTGATGTGAAGTTTTATTCCAAGTTACGAGAGACAAAGTACATATCGTAAGGATGTTTAAGAGGATTGTGGCCACTTGTTCCTCACTCAGCCTCAGGACACAACACACTCACCTCCATCAACACTGAGTCTCGGTTTAGTGATCTTTTTCCCCCTGTTCACCTTCGATATACAGAAGTTAGAACGCTATTGGGTGTATCGTTGTGGGATCTTACGTCGCAATAACGGGATTCTGTCTCGGGGTGATGGAGTTCAATAACGAGGTCGGAGAGAAGAGACCTCTAGACGATGTTCCTTCGCTCAGGTGATTGCAATTTTTGTTGCTATAAGAACAAGGTGTTGAAATGAGATGCAAATGTCCAGGGCTGAAAGAGGCAGTGGATGAAGATACATAAGGTTGGTTCTTCAATTACGCAAGATAGGAAACCCGTCATTAGGGTTATTAACAGCCCCAAAAAGACTTGTAATTTGGGCCATACTTGTTCCTAATACCAGTCAGGGTCGAGGTTTGTGAATTCTAAGTGGAAAGAATTCAGTAAAATTGGGCAGTAAGTCGAGTGGCTGGTGACAGTGACGGATGTGGTCCTGTAGTGTTCACCCGTCAGTGAGAGACAGCAACCAACCCACCCCCTGTCTCTGTCTCTGTTTTGCAAGCCAAGACCCAAGACCCACGACCCACGACCCACGACCGGCTGAGGCACTGGGAGGGTGTATGGGACAAGGAAGAGAATAACATCTATGTAACGCTTTTTTATATTGATATTGAAACAGCTCATTTAACCAGAAAAAAATACAGATAGAGTAGATAACAATAACAATATTAACACGGCTGAGCCAACTGAGAGCCTGAGCTCTCTTAATGGCACCTGAAATACTCTCGCTCTCTCTCTCTCTCTCTCTCTCTCTCTCTCTCTCTCTCATGTAGATCCTTAATTTTCTGTAAATAATTATTATAATCAGTAAAAATTCTTAACACATATAAATACGCGAATCGTCACATTATTTTTACCAGAATAGGTTAGGTTAGGTTAGGTTCCTCTAGTAAAATAATTATCATGTCTTAAAGGAGATAAAATCAATAATAATAATAATAATCATCATCATCATCATTGAGGTCGTCTTGGAAGTGTTGACTCAGAGCCCAAGGGTGAAGGGAGGAGGGTGGAGGAGGAGGGGGAGGGGACGGGAAGTCCTTGGGGAGGAGGGAGACCAGGGAGGAGGGACCAGGGAGGGAGGGAGACCAGGGAGGAGGGGGACCAGGGGGGAAGAAGGGAGGTCAAATAGTGACCCAGGCATCCACTGAGACATGAGGTCACCGCTTCTCAATTTCCCTCTGAGAGAAGGAATACTTAAGTCCTCGACAGAGTGTTGACTCGACTCTCTTCCTGGTAATTTCAAGTGTTCATATTATCTTCTCTAGTCTTCTAATATATATAAAGCTCGGTGTCTGTCCGTCTGCGTGGGTGTTCGCTATGCACGGCGACAGCTTTGAAGACAGACCTGGAATCTGTCAAGGAGATGTGACTCTACCCCACAGATGTCCTAAAAAGATAATGTGTGAGGTTGGTCATGTGATAACCCCCCACCTGTAAAAGTGGAACCCCTTCGCTAAGAGTAAATAAATTTTCCTGTTTCTTTACTAAGCACAGTCAGAGTCTTTAAGATAGAGCTGAAATTCAGTAACCGTATGTAAATAACCCAGAGAACACTCACGACCAACTAATATTTTTTTCTTTGGAGGGGGGAGAGAGGGTCGGCCCCCACAGGGATGAGACCCCCTCTTGTGCGTGACCACAATTTTTAACGTAGGGCTGAAAGACAAACCAGGGCAACACCAGGTACCCCAGCAAATATTATGTATATTGACACTAAAGTACATTATATTGAGTATTGTTGTTTTAATTTGATATTTTACCTTTACACACACACGAAAATGTAGTCTAATGTGTGAGAATTTTATAACTTAAAATTATTATAAATCACTATCAACACCGTCTTGGTAGTAACCTTCATTATATAATATTATCAGTGTATATTATATTTTTCTCTACAATAATCACTAATTATTCCTTTTATTTATTTTTCTTTTGTTTTTATTCTTCCGATTACATGTACAAAGAAGAAATGTCGAGGAGGAAGAAATATGTGTTGATAAAAGAAGGAAGAGGAAGAGCAGAGGAGGAGGAGGAGGAGGAGGAAGTGGTCAAGTCTCTCCCTCAGTTCTCCATCTCTCCCCTCCCCCCACACGCATTTCTCCCCTTCTTTATCTCTAAAATCTTCCCTATTCCCCCATTCACCATTTCCTCTCATTCCTTACAACAATCACTCCTTCCCATCTCCCACCCCTCCCACATCAACCCTCCCACCTTCTCCCTCCCTTCTGTCCCATTCCCTCCCTCCCCCTTCCTTCTTCTACCTCCTTTTCACCTCCGTCACCTCTCTTGACTACCACCTCCTCCACCCTCCCTCACTGCCTCTCACCCCCTCCTCACCCCCCCCCCCCCCTTTTCTACCTCACTCTTCCTACAACCCCATACTTCCCCCCCCCTCCCCTTCTCCCCAAACAGCAGGCCTGCGGGTGGCGGTGGGCGGGAGTGATGACATTCATGAGGACCGCAGGTCGCCGCAGCCTGCCGCACGCCCCACGCTGGCTGCGGGCGGCCCTCGCTGCTGGACGCCCCCCGCACCGTAGGACGTCCCAAGGATGTGAAGGATCTCGGTGTCTGCGGCACCGACTTGGACTACACCAAACGTCCAATTTACATCCGCCCACGATTATGAGAACGCAGAGCAGCGGCTGTTGGTGTAGAGCCGCGGCTGTCAGTGTAGAGCCGCGGCTGTCGGTGTAGAGCCGCAGGAAAGCTAAGAACCATATAGGTGATGTTTTATTTTTCCTACCGGCACAACACCGCGACCTTTCTTTACACGGCGTAGTCTGCTTGTATAACACCTTTTGTTTACATAGCACCCTTTACAGAGCACTGTCTATTTACAAAGTGCCTTCCGTATAGACAGGACAGTGTTTACATAGCATCATCTATTTACACAACACCGTGTCTTGTTTACGCAGAATCATCAGAAAATGCGTTGAGTAACTAGGCTCCGTGAGTATCGCTAACACTTGCGTATTTCTCAGCGATTGGTGAGTTAACGATACGCAAACCTTCCTTACATAGTGCAGAGCTTCACTATACATTTTTAATTTACACAATACTTGGGCTACATAGCTCTGATTTACACAAGGGCTACATATAGCTCTGATTTACACAAGGGCTACACATAACTCCGATTTACACAAGGGCTACATATAGCTCTGATTTACACAACAAAGACGTCGACTAAATAGCTCGGACTGATTACATTAACTTACATTTACACAAAGCTTTAACAAACATTATTTAGATTTACACAACATAGACTATAACCCCGTTAACCGTTCACTTAACCAATCCTCCCCAGAAAGAGTTAATAATACCTTTTGGTTAATTCGACAATGATATTTTGGGACCTGTGACCTTTAGTAGTTATTTGTTGTTCTATCGTTCATAGGAGGAGTATGGGTGTGCACAATAAACTAGCCGGTGCCCAGAATAGAGTCCAAATTGTGTAGCATTGTTTCATATCACACACACAGACATACACACATACATATATATACACACATCTACAAAAATACACACACACACACACACACACACACACACAATATATCTTATTTGTATCACTTATGTTACTTGTATATTATTTGTAATTCGAAACCCATTCCCCAAATATGTAACTGTATATTTTCAGCCTTCTACTGCCAAGCTCTTTCAATAAACCGTTAATTATTATTATTATTATTTTTATTATTACACACACACACACACACACACACACACACACACACACACACACACACACACACACACGCACACGCACACGCACACACACCTCATCAGAAAGAACACTTGTGGCAGGTAGCAAAAGTGAAGCCAAGAATGATTTATAGTTATGAGTCAAGTGAGTTTTTGGAGACTATTAAATAATATATGTTTGTCTTGTTTTTTCCCTAAAATCATACTAATTCACCTAAAACTTCCCCTAATATTATGTAAATTAGTCTGGTAACTCGATAGTGTCCCTAAAATTATGAGATTTCTTTTAAAAATTCCCCAGTTACAAAATTCCTATGAAAATCCCCTAAAATTACGGAAATTCATCTAAATATTCTCCTAAATTACGGAAATCCATCTAAAAATTTCCCCCAAGTTAATTCGAGCAGATGTCAATAAACACAGATTCTGGATCATATTGTCTAACACGATAAGATTATCTCAATAACAAAATAAAGAAAGTACAAAATTACCTGTATACGTTAATAACCTCCTAAAAATATTAGTATTCGGCATGACTACATGGGTCAAGTAAGGTTAGGTTAGGTCAGGTCAGGTTAAGTTAGGTTAGGTTAGGTCAGGTCAGGTTAAGTTAGGTTAGGTTAGGTTAGATTAGGTTAGGTTAGGTCAGGTCAGGTTAGGTCAGGTTCGGTTAGGTTGGGTTAGGTTAGATTACTGCTACAGAAAAAAAAGTGTTTGTTGATTTTTTTTTTTGTATAGACAAATTTGTTTATAAAAATTTCGTTTCATCCTTGCTCTCACCCTTCTCCTATCACCCATCTCCTCTTACCCCTCCTCTCATCCCTCTCCTATCACCCCTCTTCTGTTACCCCTCCTCTCATCCCTCTCCTCTCACCCCTCTTCTGTACCCCTCCTCTCATCCTCTCCTCTCACCCCTCCTCTCACCCCCTCTCTCCTCTTACCCCTCTCCTCTCTTATTCTTCTGCCTCCTCTCCACCTCTCCACCCCTACTCTCCACCCCTCTCTCACCCCTCTCCCCTCTCACCTCTCCTCTCCCCCTCTCCCTCTCACCCCTCGTCTTGTACCCCTCTCCCCCTCCTCTCCCACCCCTCACCCCTCACCTCTCCCCACCCCTCTTCTCCCCTACCCTCCTCTCATCCCTCTCCCTCTTACCCCTCCTCTCACCCCTCCTCTACTCACCCCTCTCCTCTCACCCCTCTTCTCCTACCCCTCCTCTCTCCACCCCCTCCTCTCTTCCCTCTTCTCTCATTTTACAAGTCCTCCCCAGTCTTCCCCTACTCCCAAATTTCCTCCATTCTTTATCTCCTTCCATCCCCCACATCTCACCCACCACCTCCCCCAACTTCCCTTCCTCCTTCCCCATTCCCTATTCCTCCTCTCCCCCCCAACATCCCCTAAATAAAGACATCCATTCACAAGTATATAAAATAATCCTCAATAATAGACGCTATCCTTCTGTATAACAATAAAATATATATATATATATATATATATATAAGGGACGGGCCGTATATAGCGTGTATAAGGGATGGTTATATCAAGAGGCAATGGCTTTTATCCCTACAGTTTGATTAAGAGTTAAGAGGAGACTTAACCTCCCTCTTGTCTATATTACCTGATGGTTAAAGCCGACAGTGAGAGAGAAGTTATTGGTGAATGCGGTTGACTGTGTCTTTTTATCTATGTCTGACTGTCTATATCTGTATCTATAAATATCTATGTCTTTCTATCTGTCTATATCAGTCTCTATGTATCTTTATCTGTCTATCTACTGACAACATTAGCTAAGTATCGCGTCATAACACACACACGGCTCTCATTTCTCATAATCCCTTCCTACCTAAAAGTGAAACAAAATGTATTCACACAGGTCTTCTCATTTACAAATCAACAGGCCACACGGAGCTCTTTCAACACGACAGCAACACCCACCTACCATGATAAATCTACAGCGTGTAAGGGACCGGCTGCCGACAGGTTGGTATTAGCCTGGCCGTAAGTAACGTTGTTTTTAAATCAAAGTGCAAATGATGTTCCTTCGACGCTGCTGCTGTGGTGCTGGTGGTGGTGAGAAGGGAGGGGGTGGGAAGGGAGGGGGGTGGGAAGGGAGGGGGGTTGGAAGGGAGGGGTGGAGAAGGAGGTGGTGGTGGGGAAGTGGTGGTGGTGGTGAGGTGGTGGAAGAAGGGGGAAGAGGTGGAATGGAAGAAGTGGGAGGAACGTGGTAGTGGGAAGGAGGGGATAGTGGAGAGGGAGGGGGAGTGAGAGGTAGAGAGAAGAAAAGTGAGGTTAGAAGGGAGAGGTAATGAATATGGATAGAGGAGAAGGAGATGAGGAGGATAGGTGGAGGGTATTGTTAGAGAAATATGAGTTGGTAAAGAAGACCCACCCACCCACATCCATCCACACCCACCCATCCACATCCACACACACCCACCCATACCCACACCCACCCACCCACCCACCCCCATCCACAATCCACACACACCCACCCACATCCACACACAATACTGAAAAATCAACACACGTTTATTATCGTCACACAAATACCACAATTAATCTCTCTCAACAGGTTATCTCCACTTAATTATCTCCCAGGTGAAGTGAGGTGAGGTGAGTTACGTAGCCCCTCCGTGAGATAGCTGAGAGACAATGCGGTTCAATAATACTCTTTTCAGTGTCATATCAACATCAATAAAAATATAACACGAGAGAGGATTTAGTCCAGCTTATTGTCTCTTTTTTTCACCCACACAAAGTCCTCAGTCAGTAATTTCCCCGAGTTATTCATTCTGTCAAGAGAGTTTGGCGAATAAATTATATAAATTTCATGGACAAAAAATATGTTTGTCTTTTTCGTCTTTTTCTCAATTGTCCAGGAAATATTTTCATAGATGGTTTTGTCAGGAAAAATAGAAAAATATTGAATAATTTGTTTATATAATTTTCCTCATTGCATTTTCACGATTTATGCTTTTGAGAAAATATTATTATTTTTATTATTATTTTTTTCGGGGGGGGAGGAGAGGATGGAAACATGACAAGAAATTTCTTTCTCGTATTATGTAAACAAAAGGTACAAGAAAGAGGTCAATAATAAGAAGCATAAAGTTTGATTTAACAAAAGCCCGAAAGTGAACCACACAAAATCCCGAATTTGGAAGAGAGAAAGTGTATTCACCTTGAAGCCTAAGAGCCTTTTACCCCAAAGACCATAAACAAAGACTTGATTCTTAAACAACAAACAAAGCCTTGAACTACAGAGTGGGTTAAACAACAAACAAAGCCTTAAACAATATACAATAAGCCCTAAGTCCCACAGAAGAAGAAGAAAACAAAGAAAACTCATCAAGTCTCAAGACGCCAGAAGCCAGATCCTCCTCGACCCTGAGACGAGAACCTGAAGCCGTGGCCAAGAGTGTTCGGAGGCGGGGAGAGTGACGACAGGTCGGCCATAAAAACCGTGACAGACTGTCTGGTATTGGAAGGCCGAGATAATGGTAATATGAGGCACATGTATTTTAAATTCAACACATCATAAAGCGACCAACTCGGGAGATGAAACACGATACCAAGTCCCCTGGTTGGTACCCCTCCCCCCCCTACCACCTGAGACCTCGTTAACATGGTCGGTTGCTAATCTTGTAGACCTCTTGAGACTTCGTTATTGTGACTTGACTCTCATTTGGTTGGTCTATCTCATACCAACCTCGTTAACTTAATCTGTGGCGTTATCTGTTGCTTATTATACCATTGATAATATTATTGCAGTTCCTTCAAAACCTCGATAACGTAATCACCGCTCGTTTGGTACCTTACCCTCCACCCCCCACTCCCTCCCTTCCTTACAATCTCGTTATTGTAATATACACACCTGGCCACTCTTATAATCCTCGATAATACAATCTGTATCTCTTACGACTTCGTTAATAGGAATATTGATTTATTTGGTGCCTTCTATAACGACCCCCCCACCCTTCCTTGCCTTATTAAATGTTTTAGTATCTTATAATCTCGATAATATGACCTGTTTCTATCCTCTAACCCCGCTAAGACGAATCTTGTTAGCTTATGCTTCTGAAAAGCTTCGTTGCTTCACATATAAAGTAAACCTTACCTTCTACAACCTCGATAACAGGTACAAGTATAGTTCAAGATATCAAGGAACCTCGATAACAAAGGCTACGATTTGTCTGATATATTTTGCGACCATTGATGGGTAGAGGAGAGGTGATAGCGGATGCCCTTGGGTACCTCACTATACCCAGCCTGGTGCCCCTGTGTAAGGCTTTTGTGACCACCGACTGTTAACCCTCTTGCCTATAACCTTGATAACATAGATATGGATTGTTTAGGCATCGCATACCAGGTCGCTAAGGTTGACCCCCTCCCTCTTCATTAACGTCTCGGTAAGATTAAACATATTCTTAGGGTTATCAAAACCAGTCTCGCTAAAGTCGATCCCCCTTCCCCCTTTCGTTAACGTCTCGGTAAGATTAAATATTATTTCTTGGGTTATCACATCCAGTCTTGCCAAAGTTGACCACCAATTCAATTTTTTTATGTCGAGAAGATAAACATATTTTCTTTGGTATCGTATTCAACCTTCGCTGAGGTCGACCACCGAGTAATTACCATCTACAGCAAGCAGGACTAGTTCGGTAACTCTAAAGGACTTCACTAAATTGAACTCTTATACTTGCCTGACACTGCCCAACACCACCACCCGTTACCACCTGGAGCCACCGAGATAATCAATGCTTTGTGTGTGTTCATTTTGACCTTTTTTTTTTTTATTCCTTTAACTTCCCTAACAAGAACCGTAACTTACTTGGTACTTCTCTTTAAACCTCAATAAACGCGATCAGTTTTCATTTTGGTGATCATAAAACCTCACCACTATCACCCATTAACAGATCCCATAAGCCAGACTTCCCGTTATGGACAGCACGTTGAATACTGAGCTCCTGATGCACATGGAAATAAAAATTGTACTCGGCGCTAAACTCAACCACCCTCACTTCCTCAACCGTAAAGTAATGTACAGTCCCCCTTCATTTGTGCGTTTACAGGGGCTCGTCATATCAACATTCCACAAATCATTACATTGATATATGTTTTAATATTGTTTTACTTTGATTCCATTGTATGTTTACGATTGCGAGTTTACTTCTGTCGAATGTAAACAAACACAGGACATGCCACACTGCACAAAACCTGACGAGCCCCTGTAAACGCACAAGTGAAGGGGAGTATACCTATTCTCAAACATGATCGACTGAGGATATCACGGGCGGCAAGAACCAGAAATATTTTTAGGGAAAGAAGGTGAACACTGTATCCTCTCCTAGTTGTTATGTCTGGATTGAGAAGGAAAGTATGGAGAGGAGGAGAGAGAGAGCCTTTGTTTACCTCTTCTCTCTCAAGTCTCCAACGAAATTACTACAGCTCGTGATACTTCTCCTCCCGTGAACTAACCAAACACATCAACTAGTTAGTGTAGAGTCTTAGTGTAATTTTGACGGCATTTCCGCTGTGTTAATGGTGGTGTACTGTATAGTTCAAATGACCAGATCAGTTCTCATATCACCAGTTAGAAGGAAAATATGAGTGACACAAAAACTTCTTGTTTTATGGGCAATGTTAAGCTGCATTGACAGGTAGTCCCTCAAGCGGGAGATTTATTCCAGTCAGGTCAGGTTAGGGCGTTAGGCAGATATTTTAATTACTAACTCGGTAAAAATCAGCGTATGAATCCTGAATAAGGTGGATAGACTCTGGCCTCTGTTTTGTTTATATAATTAGTACCACCTGAAGGTTAGGTTAGGTTACTGTTATGGTCATTAAAGTTCAGGTGAGATAACCTGGGGTGTCTAATCTGCAGGTGACACTATTTGCTAGCAGGTTTACACGCTAATTACAGGTAATGCATAAATGATTAGCAGGTAATGATGGTGGAAGGTAAAGTGTGTCTCGAGAGTGAACGTGAGGTGGCAGGTTGATTATGTCTGGTTGATTATGTCTGGTTGATTTTGTCTGGTTGATTATGTCTGGTTGATTATGTCTGGTTGATTATGTCTGGTTGATTATGTCTGGTTGATTGGTGCCGAATTGGTTGATTACTTTAGGTTTTGTGTTTGTTTGTCTGTCTATCTATCTGTCCATTTATCAGTCCATGTGTCTGTCTGTCTTGATCCCTCCATCCTTCCCTCATTCCTCACTCCATCCATTCTCCTTCCCTTCATCCTATCTTTCCTCCTTCAAATTAATAACACACACACACACACACACACACACACACACACACACACACACACACACACACACACACACACACTCATTACGCATAATACAGAACTCTTATAAATGAAAGGACACCACAAAATTTCCAATGGGTCCACAGCCACCTCCCTCACTACACCTTCTCACCTCCCTACCCCCTAAAAACAAAAACAAAAATCACTCGAAAACACAGGCGGATGCGAGCATATAAGCATATTCGGTCAGAAGAAACAGGTATAAAATTTTTAAGCCCTGTTGCATATTGCATTCCGGATCTGGCAACGCTGCAAAACTCGTAGAGGCTGTGGTGAAATATGCAGGACGTGTATCATTCCTTATGCACAGCGGGGAAATACATTATAAAAACACCTCAGAAATGAAACAAACCCGGGGAGAGGGAGGGAGGGAGGGGAGGGAGGGGAGGGGAGGGGGAGGGGAGAGAGGAGGGGAGGGGAGGAGGGTGGAGGGGAGGGGGAGGGGGAGGAGGGGAGGGAGGGTGGGAAAGGAAAGTAGAGGAAGGAGAGAGGGAGAGGTGAAGGGAGAGAAGAGGAAAATGGGGAGGGGGAGCGATGATAATTCTAGTTATAATTGTTTTGGCATCGAAGTCGGATTCATATATGGATTACAAGAACACCACCAGAAATGTAAACAAAAGTGTGATGAACAACTGTCCATCATCCGGATACAAAAACCACTACAAAAACACTTCAGGTATGTAAACAAAGGAGATACGGATTCTATTAGTGTTTAAAATATTCTCGAATAATTTGGTTTATAAAGGCATCACATAAACCAGCGTAAAGAAGTTAAAACATACATCTATCATTGTTATCTGTCTGTCTGTCTGTCTGTCTATTCTTCAGTCCGTCTGTCTGTTTACCCTTCCTTGTATATATTAATAATCTCTCCATCTTTCCCTCACCCCCTCCCTCCCTCCCTCCTCCAGATTAATTCACTTCATTCACTCCATATAAAGGTATTCTGCACAGGTGAGGTAATCCCCATGTGTTAGGTGTTGACAGTGTATATAGCTGCTACTTTAATCTATATATAAATCATTATATATCTAACCTAACCTAACCTAACCTAACCTAACCTAACCTAACCTTGTGTTTTAGTGGAGTAAATTATGTTTTATTTATATTAAGAGGTTGAATATGAGGAGGCTTCAAGAGGCTCTGATAGTTGGTTAGTAAAACTTAATTATATGGATATATGATACTATGTCAACATGAATATGTGAGGTGTGTGTGTTTGGTGTGTGTGTGTGTGTGTGTGTGTGTGTGTGTTTGGTGGGGGTGGGAGGAGGAATGGGTGACGAGGGGAGGGTGAGGGGCGAGAAGGAGTGTTTTGAAGGAGGAGGGAGGGCGGGAAGGAGGAAGGAGGGAAGGGTGGGAGGAAGGAGGGATAGGAGGGAGGGAGGAAGGTGGGAAGAAGGAGATGGGAGGAGGGACGGAGAGTCAACCTACTGCATTTCTCTTAAAAACTATCTGCACAACTGCATCCACACACCCAATCACAGCTATCAAACAGGAGGTACTTCACTACCTGGGAAGATATTGTTAACATAATGTGCTGACTAATGGTAGACCCTGCCATATGGCATCACAAAATTGTGACCAAGTCCCAGGTTGTTGATCTGACTTCTTCTGCCTCATTTATACACAATTGCAGGGTCTCAATTGTTTCTCTTACCATTGACAAATACAAATACAAGTATATATTATTTCTCACTTATTTATTTTTTTTATTTTTATAGTTCTTATTATTATTATTATTATTATTATTATTATTATTATTATTACTGTAAGTATTATTAGGTATTACATTACACATTTTTATTTACTTTTATTATAAATTTCATTACTTTATGAATAATTATTACATTTTGCCTCCTAGGGCTCCTTAGGATGTGGGCCAGTGACCCAGCTCGTGGGCTAATCTCAAAAAAAAAAAAAAATCACTATCCACACCCAATCACTCTACCCCACAATCTCAGGGACCCAAACGTAACTAACCATTTTGTTCCTACGTGACAAATTGTCTTTGTAATTAATCAGAGACAAAAAAAACTGAGAGAGGGGGGGATGACCTCTGCCAAACGCTGATCTCGGCACCCTAGGCTAAATGGACATTGGGAGGAAGATTCTGATACCGTTGTTTTTGGTCTGTTCGTCTGCGTGATTTGTCTCTGTCTGTCTCTGTCTGTCTGTCTGTCTGTCTGTTTCTCTTTACTCTCTCTCTCTCGTCAACAATTTAAATATTATCTACGTCTCTTCATTTATTTCCATACTTTAAATTTATTCCTCTTCTCATTTATTTACTTTTCCAAATTTCTTTCACGGCGTCACAGGATTGGAACATGTATCGAAGCGTCCGTACGTCCGTGATGGTGATAACTCGAGGAAACTTGGTCCGTGGTTGTGACCCAACAAGGCCTCGAGCGAGATAGATAATGACTGGGTTAACTTTCATGTCTCGCGAGGTTCTGGCCTGTGTTCTCGTGGTCATCGTCGTCTTATTGTTTGGTTTAAGGAGTTTATGCTAATCGTTCTCACCTGTTCCTTCTTAATTAAAGGTGTTTAATCACATTATCTATAGGTAAATTCCTTTAGTTTATTTCATCTACAGAAGACATCAATTAAATAATTCCTTCATCCCCCCCCATCCCTTCCTCCATCACCCCCCTCCCTTTCCTTCCTTACCCCTCCCTTCCTCCATCACCCCCCTCCCTTTCCTTCCTTACCCCTCCCTTCCTCCAACTTAAAACTGTTGCTTACATAAGTCTCCCCTTCCTTATGTTTCTTGTTTATATCGGTCCTGCTTTGTTTATACTTATTTTATACTTTTATTGTTTGTTTACTTTCTCCCAGTTTACTTTTTGTTTACATGCATTAATTCTTATTCATTTCCACTTCAGTATAAATCTATTACAGTTTACAATTAAGTTTGCATCCAACAGTTTACCTTAACACACACTCAAGCGGCTTCTGTTGGGGGTGAGACGTATCAACAACAAAAACACGACCACCACCAAAAACAACACGAACAACAATATTAACACCAACACAAACTTCACCACCAACAACAACACCACCACCACCACCACCACCACCACCAACAACAACAACAACAACACAATAATAATAATAAACAAATAAAGATTCTCAAAGTGTAAGCAAGAAATTTTACTTGTTCGATATATTTAAATCTCCAATGCGAGATCTTAATTATAGCTTACAGTCAAAATCTTCCTCGGTGTGAAAGTCGTCGGCAAGAAAAATTAGAAGGAGAGGGAAGAGGAGGAGGGGGAAGAGAAGAAGGAGGAAGAAGAGGAGGAGGGGGAAGAGGTGACAGGAGGTGAGGGGGTGGGAGGATGAAGGAGAAACAAGAGAATGAGGAACTGGTGACAAGAACAAAAAGGTAGACAAGATTTATTAGACAGGAAGTGTTCCTCTCAATCATCCTTCTTGTATCTCCCCTCCCCTTACCTGGAGAAAATACCTGTATATTCATTCGGTAACAAATTATCCAAACGTTTTGTTGATATTAGTGGGCTGGGGTGGGGGATGGAAGGGGGGTGGAGGTGAGGGGTGGAGGGGAGGTGAGGGGGCAGTGAGGGTGGGGATGGACGTCGAGGTGGGTTAGGTGGGGTGGGGTAGGTTGAAGGAGAAGGGTTTATGTATTTACCTTTTGGACTGTCGGGGCATATTGTGTGTGTGTGTGTGTGTGTGTGTGTGTGTGTGTGTGTGTGTGTGTGTGTTTTACAGATAATAGTGGAGGGTCGAGTTTTTACCTTAAACGTAATATAATAATCAAAGCTGTAATTATCTGGTGATTAAATTGACATCGTTAATTAGGTCACGACTAATCTACCCACTAATCTATATATCTATTTACTCTCTCTCTCTCTCTCTCTCTCTCTCTCTCTCTCTCTCTCTCATATATATACGTCAAATTACAATATTCTTTAGTCGCGTTTATCAATAGTATTTTGAAGGTGTTAGATATATAAAGTCCTATGATGATTATAATGTTATACAAAACTAGTAGACAGACACACAGACAGGCAGACAGACGTGAGGTATTGTCAGCTTAAGTACGGCAATGATTTTTCCAGTGACTGTCGTGTCGTACGTGGGTCGCGAGAGAGAGAGAGAGAGAGAGAGAGAGAGACATTGTTCCATATCGTAAAGGGTGTGTCGCTTTTGAAGGAGGGAGGGGAGAGGAAAGAGAGGGTTGGAGGGGTGGAATAAGAGGATTTAAGAACCATTAAAGATGTCATATAAGATTTCTTGGTAGAGGAAGAAGAAGAATATAACAACAGGTGGATAGAAGTAGTAGGAAGCAACAATGAATAGAAGAAGAAAAAAGAGAAAAGAGAAATTAGTGAGAAACCGACATCAAAAACAAGCCGACAACGAACGAGAGAGAGAGAGAGAGAGAGAGAGAGAGAGAGAGAGAGAGGGAGCCGGATACGTAATTAAAGCAGGATGTAGGTAAAAAGCCGGATATATGTAAATAAAGCCGGTTATAAGTCAACACAATCAGGTCTTGTTTACACTCTGGGACAAGTCAAACTTCAGCAGGTGAGTACAGGTAACACAATCCCACAGGTAACACTCCTACAAGTAACACAATTCCACAGGTAACACAATCCCACAGGTAACAATCCTACAAGTAACACAATTCCACAGGTAACACAATCCCACAGGTAACACAATCCCACAGGTAACACAATCCCACAGGTAACACAATCCCACAGTGGGTATTTACATCATTGTTCGAGGACTGGTGACGCAGCTGGTGTGGTCGAGGACTGGTGACGCAGTTAGTATGGGTCGAGGACTGGTGACGCAGCTGGTGTGGTCGAGGACTGGTGACGCAGCTGGTGTGGTCGAGGACTGGTGACGCAGTTAATATGGGTCGAGGACTGGTGACGCAGCTGGTGTGGTCGAGGACTGGTGACGCAGTTAGTATGGGTCGAGGACTGGTGACGCAGCTGGTGTGGTCGAGGACTGGTGACGCAGCTGGTGTGGTCGAGGACTGGTGACGCAGTTAATATGGGTCGAGGACTGGTGACGCAGCTGGTGTGGTCGAGTCAGACAAAGAAGACCTTCGCCTTAGCATGTTGTCACGAGGAGAACAGCGGCGTGAGGCAGGTATTAGAGAGAGAGAGAGAGAGAGAGAGAGAGAGAGAGAGAGAGAGAGAGAGAGAGAGAGATCAAGTATAACAGGTGCAAGGTAACATGAGTAAACCAAAGGAGGAACAAAAAAACAGAATAACAGACTCAAAAGGCTGAAAACGTGCATAAATAACATGATAAAAGAACAAACAAAAGAAAACAAAAATAACAAGACAGAAATAGACATAACGTGTACTTGTGGAGCCAAAAAAAATTATATAAAAGAAAGTTTGAGAAGGAGAAATTTAAGCCAGAAAAGGGTGTTTGAATCCATTAGTTAACACCACGTTAACTCAAAGCCACGGGAAGATGAGACTATATTGCCTGTATGTTGTCTTTCGCCGTAAACAACAGTAATAAAAACGAAGAATGATTTTTACTTAAGTCGGATGATTATTGTCGACATTACATATATATAAAAACACAATAACGAAGAAGAGGGAGGAAGAAGAAGAGGGAGGAAGAAGAAGAGGGAGGAAGAAGCAGTTAAGATTTAGGAGAAGTACAAGAAAAAGAGAAGGAGAAGAAATGAAGAGAGGTGGAAAAGATGAAGAAAAAGAAGTAGGAAGAGAAGAAGAATTTGAAGAAGAGGCTAAATACACTTGAACTGTATCAATAATCCCAGAGTAGTGGTTGAGCGAGTTGTCTGGCCCGGTAGTGGTCCTTGCGAGGAGGAGGGCGTGCGGGCGGGCGGGCGGGCGGCAGTCGGGTGGGGGCAGTCGGGTGGGGGTAATCGGGTGGGGGCAGTCGGGTGAGGGCGGGGGCGGGGGCGGGTTGGGCGGCATCTCAGCTCACACGCGAGAGGAGAATCAGTGTACAAATAATCACAAGAATGAGGGCAGAGGCTGTGTGGCCAGGACCCGGTGGTGGTGGTGACGGAGTGGTGCCTCAGCGACGCCGCCGGTTTATCTTACCTAACGGGTCTCAGTGACAGTGTTTACAATGGCTTTTCTGCAACTCATTTATGCCTGCCCACAGCCCCTGCGTCCGCCTCCCCTCCGATCGATCGCTGTTATGGGATTATGGCGCCTAAATAGCCCGTAGATAGTGGCGACGGGATATGAGAATGGGCGAAGCTCTTGGGAGGGCGTGACTGTCACCGTGCAACTTCTCAAGGGGACTCAGTGTCCACCTTCGTCGCTGATGCCAACACGTACGGGAAAAACGGACACTTTCCATACCGTCGCTGCCTTAGGAAAGGATTCTTTACTCCTTCGTGTACAGGATGAAAGTTAAAGAACCTTGATCAATCTCCCCAGAGTAGGATTACCTCAGAGGCCGTGTGGTAATTTCCCATCAGAAGTTGAAGGACAAAGGTAGCAACAACCGCCCTTCTTCCCGCCAAGAACCCTTCCACTCTTTGTTTATTTCTCGGCCACTTTGATAGACGTCTGAAGTGTCGGGGGAAGAGAGTCCTAACCCCAGGCCCCTCGGACAGTGGAGAGAGGACCCTGGACACCGGACCATAGCCAGGGGTTTGGCGGGACCCCGAAACCACCCCAAGGTTTGTCAAATGATGTGGTCATTCTGGAATTTTGTGTCAACACCAATGAGTCGTCGACGTAAAGTGTCAGTTTTTATTTTCCCAACACACTTTATTCTCTGTATGGCATTCTTGTGAAGGCTTATCCGATGTTTTTTATCCAATGTTTTTTTTTTGTTCTGCCTATTCTTAGAAGTTTATTACGTCGGGAATATTGTGAGCTCTCTTTACGTGTATATGAAGGTGAGTACGTGAGTGGGGATAAACAAACACACACACAAACACAAACACACACTTATAAAATACACACATACAGCATTGATAGGTTAACTTACTTGTACTTACCAACGATACATTGACCTTTTGAGATACTTTCAATTATATTTACCTGACAAGTTTCTTCACCTTCTCTCTTGGATAGAAAAAATATTATCACTTGTAAATAATTAATATTTGATAAACGTTCATCAGCAAACGGCAGAATAGAACGTGTGTGTAGATATTTATTTAAGAAGGAATTAGTTTTGTAATTAACAGATGTACACTTGTCAATAACAGATGTAACAATCTTCTTAATGAAAACGACATTATTCTTATCTGTCAAGCTACTGGAGCTATTGAGATAGTCTTAGATTATGTCATTTTCTCTTGTATTTCTCTCTCTAATTCTCAATTTGACTATTTCTATCTCCTCTTTATTGTCGTCCCTTGAGCTCACACACACGCACCCACACCATCCACCACACACCCACACCATCCACCACACACCCACACACTAATCGTAAACACACCGGCCTCGGTCCCACTCTCCTACCAATCTTATAAAGCCACAAACCTCTGCCGTAGATCTTCAACAAACCCATCTACTGTAGTAATCAAAGAGGGAACGTTTAGCTTATTTACATACTGGCTGTGTGAGGGGAGAGAGAGTGTGTGGCCAGACCCAGTGTTTACAAGAGTGTAGGACCCGGATTCCCAGACGTTTGGAAGAGTATTTTTCCCCCCTGGCTCAAGATGTGACGATGTATCTAATTGGTTCACTTAAGGTTCTTGTGTAAAGGTGGATTCTTATTGGTTCGTAAGGTTAAAGATGTGATGTGACGATGTATCTAATTGGCTCACTTAAAGTTCCTACGTGAAGGTGGATTCTCATAGGTTCTTAAGTTTGATTTTTCACGTTTTTGAGCTTGTGACAACATACTTAACCGGAACTCTTCAAATATGACAGACACGGATTCCCAAAGGTTCACAAGACTAAATATTGGCTCAGGACGGTGAGTTTGACAACGTAACTGACTCAAATAAACTGCGACTTACAGAAGGATTTTCAAAAGTTTTCTCATCAAATTCTTGGATCACCTGAAGTTTAACCCCACCAGCTTATATCACCTGATGATTAAACACCCTGAAGCAGCCTGGGGAGGTTAGGTTAGGTTAGGTTAGCTCAGGTTAGGTTAGGTTAGGTTAGCTCAGGTTAGGTTAGGTTAGGTTAGGTTAGCTCAGGTTAAGTTGTTTAATCATCAGGTGATAAGTTGGGGTGCGTAACTTTTAGGTGTTCCGCTGAAATACAAGTCTGGTGGTCAAAATGGCGATGATATTTCTCTACGAATGTGCTATATAACAAGATGCACGGGGGAAGGAGATTAACATACAAGTCTTTGGGATTCCAGACATCATCCTCCTCCTCCTCCTCCTCTTCATTATCATCCCTTCCCTACATCTTTTCCTTCTCCAAGTATAACTACTCTTCCACCTCCTCCTCTTCCTTCTCAACATCCTACTCCCCTTCATCATCATCATCATCCTCCGACGCCACCGCGACTGTCAACAACTCCTGCTTGTAAACAAATACTCCTGGAGTCTCCTTTCCCTCACCCCCTCCCTCCACCTTTACACACTCGGGGGTTTTCACTCGTAATTGAACCTTTTGTGGCCACCGACGTCTTCATCCCAGCACACGTGACTCCCCTCGCCCCCCGCCTCCCCTCCTCCTGCCCGACCCCCTCCTGCCCGACCCCCTCCTGCCCGACCCCCTCCTTCCCGGGAAATAGTTTTGATCCGCAAGGGGTTCTGTCCTCGGCGTGTTGAAGGAGGTGGTGTGTGTTGCCTCTCTCACCCACAAAGGCTCACATGACAAGACAACAAGAGGCTCGACATCCGTTTGTTTAGTATTGAAGTTTTTTTTTTGAAGTGTGTTGAATATTTTATGAGTGTTGTCAATCGTTTGTTTACCTTTGTATTGATGGTTTTTGTTTACATTTACGTCGTATTAAAACAAATATATTGTTTGTTGTTTACTAAAGAGTGATCTATTTATGCCCTTGTAGACCCCAGAAAATTTTTAAGGTTGTGGTTTATTTAAGAGTTGTTTATTAATAATGATTTGTAAATGATCTAGAAGTTTAGTGAGAACAGCTACAAGGGAGACAAGCTTAGGTCTTATTATGAAGAGAGAGATGCAAGGCTAAGATGATCTAGTCCTGTGGCAAGACGAGAGGAGGAGGAGAAGGAAGAGGAGGAAGAGGAGGAAGAGGAGGAATAGGAAGAGATGGAAGACGAGGAGGAAGAGGAAATGAAGGACAGCAATATTTTAAAACAACGAGACAGACTGACAGACACGTAGACAGGCAAAAATTCACAAGCACACACACACAGAGAGAGAGAGAGAGAGAGAGAGAGAGAGAGAGAGAGAGAGAGAGAGAGAGAGAGAGAGAGAGAGAGAGAGAGAGAGAATGTTTGTGTCGGTATTCCGTAAAGTTACTTAACGATTGCCTGGAGGACGTCTTATCAACCCATAACAAACTTGAAGAAAAATATACAGTCACACGCTGCCACACTCAGCCGGACCCCCTGAGTGCCTGTGACGTCACCTGGTACCTGAAGATTATGAAAACAAGAGATAAACACGAGGGACCTGTTGGAGGTGTAGAATACCTGTATGTCTGTCTGTCTGTCTGTCTGTCTTTCTATGTCTCTCCATGTCTCTGTCTGTCTGTCTCTCTATGTCTCTCCATGTCTCTGTCTGTCTGTCTGTCTCTTTCTCGCCTGTGTGAGAGTATGTGTGTGTTACTCTCCTGTCTGTGTGTTTGTCTCTGTCTGCCTGCATCTGTCTTTCTATTTGTGTGTGTGTGTGTGTGTCTGTTTCTTTATCTGTCTGTGTCTGTCTGTCTCTCTCTCTCTGCCTCTCTATCTGTCTTATAGATATCCACATCTGCGAAACACACACACACACACACACACACCTGCTACCCTCGACACATCTTCCCCCTTTCCCTCCCCTCTTACCCCCTCCCCTCGTGTAAACAACAAGGGGAGGGGAAGGAGGGGGGTTTGGGCAGTCATCCACAACACTAACTGAGGGGAAGTGGTTTATGCCAGTTAATGTCTCGTCTAAACTCCCCTCGTTATGATATTATTATTTTCCCCTCGTCAGCTGCGTCAACGACCTCGTTAGATGCAGCTGGAGTGATCTACTTGCACTCTCACAGGTCGTTGGAGATGAATTGACGACCTGTTTGGTGTTTAACTGTAGTAATGAACTGTTAGGTACGACTTTTGGGTACATTAGTAATTAATTAATACGACATGTTAGGTACAATCCTGAAACAATAACATGTTACCTTGAGTTATTTTCATTTTACCTGTAATTAAGTCTCATTACCTGTATCTATTATAGCTCTCTACATACAACCATTAATGCATCTCTTAACTCCTCACATGTTTATTTTAGTCCTTTACCTGTAATTAAAATCTCTCAGGTGACGCTACATCACCTCACATACAACCATCATATAACAAACATACTGTACACACATACATACACATACACATACACTTCTACACCCAGGAGTTTTTATTTTGTTCCACCACACACACACACACACACACACACGAGAGAAAAAAATCTTGTCAGACCGGGTTAAGATTAAATATGTTTTCCCCTCTCGTGGTTCCCCTCCGAGTGTGATCCAGTCTTCCCCTCAGGCCGGGAAACGAAGCACAAACACTGTCTAAACAAAGATATCATAGGGAAATAAATGTTTACCTTGGTCGCCTTGATAAGTTGTTGGGAGAAAAGACAGAGATGATAAAAGATAGTGTGTAGAGAAGGTGAGGGAGGAGGGGATGGACGGGGGAAGTGGGGGGGTAGGGGGAGGAATGGGGAGTGTAGGGGAGATGGGGGGATAGGGGAGGTGGTGGTGAGTGGAGGGGATGAGATGATGTTAGGTAGAGAGAGATGGGGAAGGCTAGAAGGTAGAGAGGTGAAGATAGAGAAAGAGGGGAGAGGAGAGAGGAGAAGAACTGAGAAGGGAGGGGAGAAGAGGGACTGACAAGGGAGAGGAGTGGGGAGGGGAGAGAAATTGAAAGGGGAGAGAGAAGGGAGAGGGAAAAGAAGTGTATATATATTTATGTTTGAAGAGACGTGACAAACAGAGACGAGAAGAGGGAGAAAGGGAAGAGGAGAATGGTGAGGGGTCAGGAGGATGAGATGGGGTGAGGAAGAATGAGGTGTGGAGAGAAATGACAGAAGAAGAAAATAGAAAGAAGGAGAGAGAAGATAGAAAGGAGAAAATAAAGTAAAGAGAGGGAAGAAAAGAGAAAGGAGAGGGGAGGAGAGAGAAGATAGAATACAAATGAGATATGAGAGAGAGAGAGAGAGAGAGAGAGAGAGAGAGAGAGAGAGAGAGATTAAGAAAGGGATAGAGATTAAAAATGACCTTAAGCAGAGGCACAAGTATACAACACGCACACACACGAAGATCAACAGTAGTCCGTCAGGGAGATCTCAGGGGCTATGACAACCAAGTATACACACGCGCGTGCACACTCACACACACAACCAGCCGACACAAGCAAACAGATCTTCACACTCGACAAATACTGAAGCACGTATGCATTATATATATACTTATCAAATACACTCATACACCTTCCAGCTCTCTCTCTTTCTCTCTCTCTCTCTCTAACTACATTTTTTCTCTCTCTCTTTCGGGCTGCGTCTCTCTGTCTGTCTGTCTATCACAGTTGCACTTCATTTACACTTTACAAGCTGGATCCGTTCATGTGTGTGTGTGTGTGTGTGTAATAACAATTAATTTTCTTTGTGCGTAGACACATGTACGTACCGACACACGCCTAATTCCTCCCACACACACACACACACACACACACGGATCCGTCCCCTCTCTCAAACACACGTATTGATCTACTCATTACACTTGAAACACAGACACACATAACACCTATTCACCCAGCCTCACCCATCACCCCTTATTATACACACACAGATACACCCAACACCCCCTACTCCCCCCTACACACACACACCCCCATACACACACTCAACAAAGGGTGAAGGTTATCACTCATAAATTACCCCTTCTCCTCCTCCCCCTTGATATTCTTCCCTACTACTGCTGGTGTTCACTATTTGCATGTCTCGTCCTCCGCCAAACACGTGAACCAAAGGACGTCTCACATATCTACCAGTACAGTTTCCCACGCCCCTCGGCCTGTTTTAAGTGCCTTGGTTTTTTTATGGTTAACGCGGTGAGTTTGGTTGTTTACGGAGATGATATATTTTATGAATTATCTGGAATGGAATGTATGTGTGTGTGTGTGTGTGTGTGTGTGTACCTACGTATCTATTATGTAGAAATCTACATACTTGTTAATTGGATATATATATATACATATATTTGTCATAAGCTTACCTGTCCACACCATTATCAGTCCACCTGTAATTAATTTTCGTTATTTTATTCTTGGGTCTCACAGGTAATCCGTTTTCTCACCTGTTCGCCTTATACGTTTTAGATCACGTGAAGATTAGGCACCCTAGCTTATTTCACCTGATGATTAAACACCCTGACGGCAGATGCGAACCTAGAAAACGGGGTTCAGGTCAGGTCAGGTCAGGTCAGGTTAGGTTAGGTTAGGTTAGCGCTACGGAATTAAACCCAACAGGTAAAATAAGCTAGGGTGTCTCAACTTCACGTGATCCATAATACGTTGTTCCAGGATACAGACTAATTAAGTTATCAAGTGACTTTACGTTTCCAGAGCAGCAGTCAACACCTCGTTTAGATAGCCCCAATAATAATAATAATAATAATAATAATAATACAATCTGACTGTTCTGACCTCCATATTAAAAGGTCAAGCTAGCTCTACCATTCTACTGATAAGAGACTGATGGAGGAGTGATAAGCTCAGCGCTGCCTAAACACAGACGTGACAGCTGCAGGATTGTGGGTAATATATTATCATCTGATATCAACGAGGGAGGCCATTGTAACCCCATACTGCTGACCAGGATAGATTCCGATACCTTCAGCGGACATACGTGAGGTCTCTTATATACCGGATTGTTTGTTTATATATACAGTGATACCTCTATTTAACGGACTATATGTGGGAGGAGAATCCGTTATATAGAGGGTCCGTTAGATGTGAAACCTCCATCTATGAAAGTCCGTTATATCGAGGGTCCGTTAGATGTGAAACCTCCATCTTTGAAAGTCCGTTATATCGAGGGTCCGTTAGATGTGAAACCTCCATCTATGAAAGTCCGTTATATCGAGGGTCCGTTAGATGTCAAATCCCCCATCTACCTGATTATATAGAGAGAAGTCCGTTATCTGTAGGTTTCACTGTAAATGTTCTTATCGACCTTTATTATTAATCATATCTAGAATTATTTACTAGCTTCATAATAAAAAATATACATAAAATTTACATCTATAGGAAGATAATTGTTTACAATATATATATATATTAAAACTCATCAGCGTCTCATCAAAATCATATGTTTACAAATTTTCCCGCGTATTTTCCTATCACATTCTAAAACCATCGTCAACATCCAAACTTTTACTTTTACCTGTGACAAACAAAAAAAAAGTATAGCGTAGTTTTCAAGGTTAGTTTTTATAGTATTTGTAATATCATAAATTATAATACTTTCCTCTGGCTAAGGTTAAGAGTTATATATATAAATAATGTTAATAAAGTCTCTCAAGTGAACTAACTCGAGCTGTTTATCCTTATACAGCTCGCAGGGCGGAGTGAAAAAATTTATGATGATATTTCAATCCCCGAGTGTCAAATTTTATGAAGGAGGTCGTATCTTGGGCCAGTAATTACCTCGGGCCGGAGACTATATCATATATAGAAATATTAAGCTATAATATACCGGCTATAAAGTCAGCTATAATCACCTCGATACTCGGAGCTGTCAGTCATGAGGTAAAGGTTGTGACGTCAGTGATTGTTGTTCAGTTGAGAAACACGCCTCTAGGCCAGGCTCTAATACACCGCTTATATTGGATCTTAATATCTACTTACATAATAATACCCAGTTGAAAATTAAGCTTGATAATTAAGCTTTTAACATCTATGATATATAATTAGTGGTGTTTATATTTTTTTTTTATTTAACATGTAACTGAAGCTTAAGTTATCATAGAGTATAATGAAGAATGATTTAATGCTGTGCTCACTTCTTGATGAAATTGAATAAAAGTTTTTTGTATCTGTTTTTTTCCCAGATATTATAATTTATTCTATAATGACGATGTTTGTTTTTTTAACCAGATAAACTAACAATTTAATTCCTTAAAAAATATTTAATTCACGTGTATTAAATAATCATTTCAACTTATGTTTGTAGAACGAAGTAATTTTGAAGTGCAATAAGATTGACGAATATCTCTCTCTCTCTCTCTCTCTCTCTCTCTCTCTCTCTCTCTCTCTCTCTCTCTAGAACTGCTTTCGCTTCCTCATCAATTACACGTTATTAAGAGCGGTCTTAATATTTGTTAACCCTACCCTCCTCCTTTCTCCCCCTCCCTCCCCTCCCCTCCTCCTTTTTCCCCCACCACCTCGTCTTCCTTCCTCGTCCTTCTCCCACCCTCTTCCTCCTATCTGTCCTTCTCCCCCTGTTCTCTCCCCCTCCATCTCCTACCCCTCCCCCTTCCCCTCCCCCTTGATACCGTTCAATACATCACCTTCACCTGTTATGTTCCCATCAGTCAGGTGTTTAATTGCATGACCTGCCTCTCACAGCACGACACCACCTCACCTGTGCCCTCACCTCTACCTCTACGTCTACCTGTGTTCTCTATTGGTCTCTATACAACTCTTAGGTCTTGAGAGATACAAACATACACACACACATATATAATACACACACACACACACAGACACACACACACATATAACACACACACACACACACACACACACACACACACACACACACACACAGAGCGATAAACAGGTAGACTATTAGGAAAGACAACCTCTGTGTGGACTAATATCCTGCCAAGGTGGTGGAGGATAACCCATTAGTCCCTCAATACCTGTCCTGCTACTCTGAATTACAACAGGTATAAGCTTATGAAGGAAACAACAACAACAAGACAACAACAACAACAGTAACAACAACAACAGCAGCAACAACAACAGTAACAACAACAACAGTAACAACAACAGCAGCAACAAAACAAAAGCAACAACAACTAAGTAGTGTATATGCAAACGAACTGAAATTCAATACACACAACACTACATAAGTTATATTAATGATAAAACTGTATCAGTATTCTATATTCACAAAAAACTGATCATGTTGTCACACTACAAAACGGGGGATCCAATACTGTTAATCTCAACACAAAACAAAACAAGTGAGCATCGTAGTTTGCTGTTTACATCCTCCCTCCCCAGAAAAAGACAACAAATTCTTCAATAAACTTCAATAAAATCTTATACCTCAAAAACACATTTAATCAGTGATCTCTACCCATGTTTAATCTTAAGACAACAAAAGTATAAAAAAAACAAAAAAGTGATTCGGATGTTTTTTTTTCCTTATCTTTCAACATTTATTCATTTTTTTTCTAATATATTGAGAAAGAATGTTAAAGAGACGATAGTTTTAACTCCTCCCCGGGTGAATGATGGTGGACCAGTGGGCGTTTAGTGTTTTGGTGTAATAAATAAGATCTCTATTGGATATATTGTGTATGAGAAATAACACACACACACACACACACACACACACACACACACACACACACACAAATAATTAACATTTCTTCAATAATAATTCTTTCGGTTAAATAAAATACATTAAATATATATAATAAATAAAATCACGTCAATAAATTTACCTTTAATTTATATAGAAAATACAGGTAAACAATATATATATAGATGGTGTAGGTATATAAACAATAGTAAACAACAAATAAGCAATAATAAAGATGGGAATAAGGAGATAACCCGAGATAAATGAGAAATGAAATAAATCGTTAGAAATGTAAGAAAGATTTTACGATTATTAAAGAATTCAAATAAAAAAGAATATTTGTAGAATGAAACTGAAGGATGATGAAAGAATGACTAACTCTCTTAAACTATTAACCTCTAAAAATATCATCCTCCAAGAGCTGTTTATCCTACAAAAACTATTACCCTCCAAGAAATGTCCCTCCAAAAACTATTACCACCTAAACTTATCACCAAAACAACTCCTCAAAAAGTATTACCCTCCAAAACTATTATTACCATACAAAAGTTATCATCTTCAAAATCTATTACCCTCCAAAAGTACTTCCCTCCCAAATTTATTATCCTTCCTAAGACTCAACCTTACCACACATGATCCAGGAAGGGAAGGGAGCACCATTTGTCAGCGGGTGAGCCTCAACAACGACAGACTTACACCTTGACGTCGTAAATTGACTTTTTTTTTTCATTATTTATTTATTTTTTTATTTTTACAGTTATGAATATTTACTTTATTTCTGTCATGTTTTTTTGGGGGGGATCTATTTCATGTGTGTGTGTGTGTGTGTGTGTGTGTGTGTGTGTGTGTGTGTGTGTGTGTGTCAGTAGAGTCTCTCTCTCTCTCTCTCCTCAGTTCTCTCTTTTTCTCCTCACTTCTCTCTCTCTCTCTCTCTTTCTCTCTCATCACTTCTCTATCTCTCTCTTCACTTCTCTCTCTCCCCACTTCCTTCTCTCTCTCCTCACTACTCTCTCCTCACTACTCTCTCTCTCCTCACTATCTCTCCTCACTACTCTCTCTCCTCCTTCTCTCCCTCCTCTCGCCTGTCCCACTTTAGTTCCCACTGAAACTTAGTCAGGTGACCTTTTATAGAATTTACGCTGACCCACTCGAGTTGACCTAAACTTTTGATGGGCTGTCTCCGGTTAGGTTAAATTGGGCTAGGTTAGGTTTAATTGGCTTAGGTTAAGTTGGGTTAAGTTAGGTTAAGGCGGGTTAAGTTAGGTTAAGGCTGGTTAAGTTAAGGTGGGTTAAGTTAAGTTAAGGTGGGTTAAGTTAGGTTAAGGTGGGTTAAGTTAGGTTAAGGTGGGTTAAGTTAAGGTTGGGTGCTTAATCCTCAGGTGATCCCCTCCTACCTTGGGTTTGGTTGTCTTTGTATCGAATTTCAGAGCCCAATAGTGACCCGCATCCATCACGCTGAAAAATACCAGCCACTCTTAACAAACGACAGGGGAGGACGAGGGCTTAAGATGGCCTAAGTTCAACCCCTCGAGAAATGGTCCTTGAGCGACAGATAAGATTGTTTACCTCCTTGGACGTCTCCTTTGGGGGGGGGGAGTGTCCGAGGAGTGAGGGGTTCGAGGGGGAGTAGCTCCTCCTCCCACAATACCTAAGAATCTCTTCCCCATCACCACCTCCTCTTCTTCTTCTTCCTCCTCCTCCTCCTCGCTCTCCTTTATTACTCAACTAATACCATCTTTCCCCATCTCCCCACATCCCAGCCCCATCATCCCCACATCCAGCCCCATCATCCCAGCCCCATCTCCCCACAGGCCCCATCTCCCCACATCCCAGGCCCATCTCCCCACATCCCAGGCCCATCATCCCACATCCCAGCCCCATCATCCCCATCCCATCATCCCACATCCCAGCCCCATCATCCCAGCCCCATCATCCCCACATTCAGGCCCCATCTCCACATCCCAGCCCCATCATCCCAGCCCCATCATCCCCACATTCAGGCCCCATCTCCACATCCCAGGCCCATCTCCCCATTCCAGGCCCATCATCCCATCCCTTCCATTAACCGACATCTCTCCCCATCTTCTTTAAGTGAGTTTTCAGTATATGTGTATGTGTGTGTGTGTGTGTGTGTGTGTGTGTGTGTGTGTGTGTGTGTGTGTGTTTGTTTGTTTGTTTGTTTGTTTGTTTGTTTGTTTGTTGGTTCTGGTCAGGGCCATCTTAGGTAAGGTAAGGTAAGGAGACCAGGGGATTAAGGGATCAGGATGGAAGGAGTGAAGGAGGGTGGTACGAGAGAGAGAGAGAGAGAGAGAGAGAGAGCACCACCATATATAAAGAGAAGGATGGAGGTTGACATAGATGATTCCAAGTGGTGGTGGAAGAGGGGAGGGAGTGGTGGAGGTAGTGATGGAGGAAGGGGAGGAGAGAGAGGGAGGGGAGATAGTGATGGAGGTGGGGAAAGAAGGAGGGAGGGAGGGAGAGGGTCAACCTTAGAGGGGTCTGGTGATGGTGGTGACTGGTTGCTTTGACTCGACTGTTTAGAGTAGACTGTTTATCATACGTTGAACATAGAAAGACTGTTACCTTGACTGGAGCTTGATGTCACTGTATCAAACTGTTGAAATAACTGACAGGTAGATGCGAGGTAAAGGGTTAATTTTTAAAGCCTTTTGTACAATTTAATTATTATAAAACATATATAACCTAACCTAACAGACTGAGTGGTTATGACTGTCGCGGTTTGTGAGCCGAGTCTTAACATGAAACAATCTCTCTCTCTCTCTCTCTCTCTCTCTCTCTGGTTCCATGAAGAGGATCCTGCATGGATTGTGTGGGTAGCGAGGTTGTGTGGGTAGCGAGGTTGTGTGGGTGGCGAGGTTGTGTGGGTGGCGAGGTTGTGTGGGTGGCGAGGTTGTGTGGGTGGTGAGGTTGTGTGGGTGGTCAGGTTATGGTTGTGTGGTTGTCGTGCTTGAGGGGGGCTGACTGGTTGGCCTGCAGCTGGTGGACCAGCATGGACCTTGATGGACCAGTATGGCTCTGGTACACCAATATGGCGAGAGGTTATCTGTCGCTGTACACTGCTGTCACTCACTCGTGCCCTGGGTCTCCGCCCTTGCACGCCCTCCTCCACAGGGCCCCCTCACCCCCCTCCCTCTCACCTACCCCTCACTTGTGCCATCTTGAGTTCCAAAGACTCAAAAGTTCGTAGGTATTCTCCCCTCCTCCTACACTGTTACTGCGAGAACCTATCCTCACCTCGTCCCTCTTAACGCTTGAGGGCCAAAATGTGTCTCGGATGTCTGTTCTAATTCTCAAAGGTTAATACGACATCTTCCTTCCCTCTTTTCTGGTAAATGGAACTTGGAGAGGGTATATGTATCCACAGCGGCCCGTATTGCCAAAGGTTCGTCCGATAAATCTCTCTCCATAACTGCAGATGTGAGAACGAATTCGCAGTGAATCGTCCTCGTAACAAATTATGGCGTTGGGTTTATACGGAGACTCTACCGTAACTAAAAGCGTTAAGGTAAAAAAAAAAATATATATATATATATTCAATTCACGTATCTTTTAAGGTTCATAGACTTTAAGATTCACAAAGATTCTCACGATAATTTGTTCCCCTAGAGTGGCTAGAGGGAGGGAAAAAAAAACATTGCGTTATGGTACATTTTCAGAGTAATTTTTCCCCGCCGCCTGTAAGTTGTATGATGCTGGAACCAATTAGATGTGTTCTCAACTTCTCACATCTCCAGCGAGAGGAGGAAACGATATGACCTACCAGCACAAATTTCTGAGAATCTGGGTCTTAATTTCTCACCTGTCTGATTACTAATTGTTTTTATTGTTTTTTTTTTGAGGGGGGTGGGGAGGGGGTGGGCGGGGGATCGGTGGGTAGATGGGGGGTAAATCTGTACCTATCCTATATTCTATCCAAATTCCCGACTTTCTCGACGTAACTGACAGATGTTTTTCCCTTGAGAGAGTGAATCGTCCTTGCATAGTCTATTGTTTACATTTGTTTCCCGCAGGGCCTATAGACCTCACCCGGGACCTCTCTTGTTTTAGTGTGAGCGATGTCCTTATCCTTCATCTCACGGCTACCAATGAGATGTGTATGTATGCTAACCTAACCTTACCACATTATTTTTCTTCTGATATAAATATATATATAATGTTGTTGACGAGCATCTAATAATAATTCTAAGTTGGTATTCATAATTTATTCATTATGGGTTTGTATTTTGTGGTCTTGTGCCGTTAGTTAGTTAATTAGTGTACGTGTGGTTGTTTTAACTTACTGCTCAAATCACTGTACTATTTTTGTGCAGTAAAAGTTTTATTGATAAAACCATTAACAACAACGAAAATAATAATAATAATAATAATAATAATAA
>NW_024723555.1:232500-302500 GCF_018991925.1 Homarus americanus
CTTAACACTATCTCGAACCATAACCGAATCACAACTCGATCCAGAACCCGAACCACCTATCAAACCAGAACCACCAATCGAACCCTAACCACCAATCGAACCAGAACCGAGACACCAATCGAACCAGAACCGATCCACCGCCCAAACTAGAACCACCTATCGAATCCGAACCACGTCTCGAACACCCAACTCCATAAGACAGAGAACGAACGAGCCAAGGCCCGAGGTATATAAAGACTAGGTACAAATGAGAGGTGATTGACTTTATCCGAGGCATCTGCGAATTGAAGCGAGCTGACTTGGTGACCTCCAGGGCATTTGTCAGGCGAGGGAGGTGGAGGTAATAGAGAGGCCGTCAACACCTTATCGGAGGCCATTTGTAGAGATGAAGTCATGTCAGGGAGGTCGACCTGTGTTGAGGAGTGTGTGTGTGTGTGTGTGTGTTTCTCTCGTTTTGTAGCGCATGGTGATGGTTGTAGTACTGTGTAGTGCATGGTAGTGGTTGTAGTACTGTATAGTGCATGGTAGTGGTTGTAGTGTATGGTAGTGGTAATAAATAAGACCAGATAAATAATAATGATATTGTTTATTGCATGTTGACCGATATCACCTTGAAGTTAATGATAATAAATAATTATGTTTGAGTGCAAGATGGTGGGATGTTTGAGTGCAAGATGGTGAGATGTTTGAGTGCAAGGTAGTGTGAGATGTTTGTGTGCAGGGTAGTGAGATGTTTGTGTGCAAGATACTAGCATGTTTGAGTGCAAGGCGGTGAGTCGTGGATCTTCTGGGTGTATGACGGTTTGTTTGTATGTGCTGTGAATTGTTTGTGTGCATGGTGGGTTCTTTGGGCCAGTTATGTTATGGGTAGTCCTGTTTGTGAGTGACGTGGACTGATTACAGCGTGGTGGAGTGCTTGGCTGTGCTCTAAAATGTTTGTTTGTGGTGCGGGTAGTTTGAGAGTTTGTTGGTAACACTGACTACTAGAGCCAGGTGGGGGACTTTGAATGTATGGTTGTGTTGTTGGGTGTGCTATTGGTTGTTTGAGTGTGTTGGGGGTTGTTTGAGTGTGTTGTAGGTTGTTTGAGTGTGTTGTAGGTTGTTTGAGTGTGTTGGGGGTTGTTTGAGTGTGTTGTAGGTTATTTGAGTGTGTTGTAGGTTGTTTGAGTGTGTTTGGGGTTGTTTGAGTGTGTTGTAGGTTGTTTGAATGTGTTGGGGGTGTTTGAGTGTGTTGTAGGTTGTTTGAGTGTGTTGGGGGTGTTTGAGTGTGTTGTAGGTTGAGTGTGTTGTAGGTTGTTTGAGTGTGTTGGGGGTTGTTTGGGTGTATTGGGGGTTGTTTGAGTGTGTTGTAGGTTATTTGAGTGCATGATGGAATGTTTGTGTGCACGATAGGTGGTTTGAGTGCATGACGGTTATGTTTATGTGCATGATAGGTTGTTTAAGTGCATGATGGTATGTTCAAGTGTATGACGGCTCTCTTGTTAAAATTATAATACTGTAGTGAGAAGTATAAAAAAATACATTAAAGAAACAATTGACTATCGAGGTAGAATTTGGATAGGGTCCTGAGACAGAGACAGACAGACAGACAGACAGGCACAGATGGATGGCTGGGTGCTATTTTTTGCCAGTACGAAGTGATAATAAGTCAGGGTTAATTTTTAATCACTGAAGATATTTTGATTTGCATTGTCAATTTGATTTCTCCAGTGTAACTTTGGCGCCATTTTGAACGTCCTAATTACCTTTGCTTTAATTAGCTGAAGTAAGCTGGGGGTGCCTAATCATCAGGTAAACGAAGCTAGGGTGTCTAATCATCAGGTGAACTAAGCTAAGGTGCCTAATCATCAGGTGAACTAAGCTAAGGTGCCTAATCATCAGGTGAACTAAGCTAAGGTGCCTAATCATCAGGTAAACTAAGCTGGGGTGTCTAATCATCAGGTCAACTAAGCTGGGGTGTCTAATCATCAGGTGAACTAATTTAGGGTGTCTAATCTACACGTGATCTGAGGTACAGGTAAATTCTTTAATGTTTCCTTGGGGCGCCTTGTCAAGAGACGTGGGCCACTTAACTGACTCAGCCGTGTATAACGTTTGGGTCAGTGTGATGAGTGGTTGTGGAATTTCTTAATAAATAGAAGAGTTCAAGTTAGATCTGGGGTTTATTTTGGGGTTATTTGTCGCTTCCTTCAGAGAGAGACAGTGATAAAGAGACAGAGAGAGACAGGAAAAAAAGAGACGGGGAAAGACAGAGAGGGAGAAAGAAACACAGATAAAAACAGAGAAACAGACAGAGAGACAGAGAGGGAAAGAGACAGAAATAGAGATAAAAACAAAAAAAAACACAAAAATCCGACACACACAGACAGAACCACTCCCGTACCATCCGTCAACTCGTGTATATGAAGGGTCGGGTGTTATTTAGTCACGAGAATATAATATCATATCTGACCAAGCATCGAGCTATGACGTGTGGTGAGGGAGAGGTGGCGTGAGGCTGGCGAGAAGATCCTGCCTTGATAAACCAAAACCAAAGGGATATATTGTGAGAATAGTTTAGCGGGAAGGAAAGGTGCGAATTAGGAGTGTGAAGAAAGGGTGGGTGTGGGTGTGTGTGTGTGTGTGTCAGTTCTGTCTCGTGGGGTGAAGGGGGGGGGGGTGAGAGGTGGGGGTGAGGGTAGGGGAAGGAGTGAGGGGAAGGGGTAGGGGTGAGGGGTAGGAGTGGGGGTAGGGTGAGGGGTAGGGGGTGAGGGGGATGGTTCAGGGGTATGGGTGGGGTAGGGTGTGAGAGGTGGGGATGACGGGGTAGGGGGTGAGGAGGAGGAGAGGAGTGAGGGGTAGGGGTGAGGGGGTGGGGGTAGGAGTGAGGGGTGAGGAGGTAGGAGTGAGGGAGATATTGTATATATACCTGGGGTCATATATGTACTGTACACCTACTACTCTCTCTCTCTCCGAAGAAGGGATCCCACAAGCCATTCTTTTTCATCTCCCCCTTCTTCCTTCTCTCCCTCCTTCTTCTTCTCACGTTCAACCCTCTTACCCTCCTATTTCCCTCTTCTCCTTCGTTCCCTCCCCTCCCTCCCATCTTTCTTACCTTTCGCCCTTCCTTTGCTTCCCTTACCTCCTCTCCTTCCTTCCTTCCCTCCCTTCTTCCTTCCCTCACCTCCTCCTTCCATCCCTCCCATCCTTCTTACCTCTCCTCACATCCTTCTTTCCCTCCCTCCAACTCCTCCTTTCCCTACCCCTTCTTTCCTTCCCCCCCTCCTTCTTCCTTCCCTCCTCCTCCTTTTATCATCACCACTTCCCCTCCTTTCATCACGATTAAATATCCACCCTCATTATGCTGTCTAGTACATGAGTGTTACAGTACAGGACTCAACGCCTCAATGATTCACGTATTGGAGACGTACAGGTGACGGACGGACGCTAAGAGATAACGGACGGACGCTAGAAATAACGGACGGACGCGTAATAGTTGATGGATGGTCGGTATTAGAGCCGGACGGACGCTAACAGAGACCAACGGACGCCAACAGATGACAGACGGTCGGTAACAGAGGCCAACAGACGCTAACAGAGACCAACAGACGCTAACAGAAACCAACAGACGCTAACAGAAACCAACGGACGCTAACAGAAACCAACGGACGCTAACAGAAACCAACAGACATTAACAGTTGCATATAATCCTCCCTATCATCCATTCTCCCATTATTTTATCGGTGTCTTACCTCTCTTATCTCCTCCATCATCCTATTTCCTCCTCCTCCTCATCATCATCCAGAACAAAGACATAAAGGTAAACACGATAGATTAACTATTTACCTGATGTGTAAGAACAGGTGAGCGTTTTTCTCTCTCATTAATTAAAAAAAAAACTATTCGTCAATGATAAAATATTAATGAACTGTATCGTATTATATATAGAATATGTTTTATTGGTAGTTAAGATAAAACAGTAGTTATATGGCAATTAATATAACCTGTACTATATACCTTTATTGTATACCTGAAATTATATATCCTAATTAAATATTTTTTCTATTTTTTTCTATCGTCTTTTACCATTTATAATATTTCATTTCAATTCCCATCTTAATCCTCTAATTCAAGGTTATTTTATGGATTTTATTCTACTTTAATTAACAATAAGATGATATAAATATCTACCCTTAAATAATGTTCAATTGATGTGACCGTTCATGTTATATTTTATTACATGCTCGTGAGTGACCTTCGTAACAACCCTGAGTTAATTCTGTTGATTTACGGAAGTTTACACAGTCGAAGAGGGAGGTTAAGAGTGAAATGGAGAGACCGCATGGGGGAGAGAGGGAGAGAGAGGGAGAGAAGGGAGAGAGAGGGAGAGAAGGGAGAGAGAGGGAGAGAAGGGGGAGAGAAGAAAGAAGAAGAGGGAGAAAAGAGGAGAGAGGAGAGAGAAAGGAGAGAAGAAAGGAGAGGGAGAGAAGAGGAGGAGAAAGGAGAGAGGAGAAAGGAGAGAGGGAGAGAAAGGAGGGAGAGAAGGGAGAGAGAAGAAGAAAGGAGAGAGGGGAGAAAGGAGTGAGAGGGAGAGGGAAGAGAAAAGGAGAGAAAGGAGAGAGGGGGAGAGAGGAGAGAGAGAGAGAGGGAGAGGGAGAGAGGGGAGAAGAAGGAGGGAGAAGGAGAGAGAGGGAGGAGGAGACAGGGGAGAGAGGGGAGGAGAGAGAGAGAAAGGAGAAAGGGGAGAGGGACGGAGAGAGGAGTGAGGGGGAGAGAGGGAGAAAGGGAGAGGAAATTGAGGGGGAGAAGGGGAGAGGGGAAGAGGAGAGAAAGGGAAGAGAGGGGGAGTATGGAAGTGTGTCAAATAGTGTGTGGAAGAGTGTGTGTGTGTCTATGTGTGATTGTGTGTGGGGGGGAGGGGGAGAGTCGAGTGTGTGTACGAGTTTGTGGAAGAGTGTGTGGAGAAGCATTAAAGTGGAATGAAGGAATATCCTTATAAAGGAAAACAATTTCCTAAGATATTAAATCAAATCTGTTATATTTTCTCTCGTAAAAGACCATGAATCAGGCCAATGGCATTATTTGGTGTAAAACAAAGACATTATATAATTTCTTTAATATGTTTCTATGATATATACATTAAGAACACTCACCAAATATTCAGCTACTACAACATGGGAATTACCACACCAGAAACGCACAGGTAAAAAAACCAAAACAAAACAAAACTATATATATATATATATATATATATATATATATATATATATATATATATATATATTGATAAAATCACAAAGGAAAAAGGGAAACAATAGAGCACCTTCGCTTTCGTCTTTATTCAAGACATCTTCAGAGGCAACTGAATTACAGGGACTGAGAGAGGCTTAAGTACACAGAATAAGATTTATCTTATCCACGTTTCCTTTGTGGATCTACATGATTATATATATATATATATATATATATATATATATATATATATATATATATATATATATATATATATATATATATATATATATACATTTCATATTCAAGTGTCTACCTTTAATATAGAGAGACGGTTCATTTGATACTGACGGGTTAAAAACAAAATAAACTCTCTCGTCTCCACAAACAATGCCATCCCACTAGCAATGATAAATTTGGTAAAACTCCGGGATAAACAATGTGTGGGTCTCTATCACCTCCTGGCGGCGGGGTTCCGTAAGGTGCACTCCCTGCCCCGACACTAAGCGCAAGACAGGCACAATAATAAACAAAGCGCTCAAGTGATCCCCCCGCGCGCGCATTTTGTCTCAGAGTAGACAGTGGATACCTTGCCTTGGTTCCTGTTAAACAAGAGCCTTGGAGTCCTTCACTCTCACCCTACAGAGGGAGCAAATTCTGGCGTTTTTAAACCAAGTAACATTTGTTTACATTTCCCGTTGAGTCGTACGTGATTATCTCCCGCCAAAAGCAGCAACTGATATTTTTTGGCGGGAAAATAACCACCCTTAAGGTGATACTTTTGGCAGGAAATGAGCACCTATCAGATGATTCTTCTGACGGCGAATAACGCAATCCACAATGATGCCAACGTAAAGTATAGAGCCGCTTGGTTTGAGTTCATATTTCGCTTTGAATCTAATGACTAGCTTGAGACATCGCCCACGGCCACAATAACAAAAGAAATCTCAGCAAAACAGCATCGTATGACGGCCTTGTTGTGTTCCCTTCCTTAATTCCTGGTGACGGAAGGACCAAAATGGCTTCCCTCGACTGTTTTTATTATGGTAGTAAGGGTCTTATGGCAGTACGGACAGCAGCTGGCGCCCTATTAGCACACCAGCGGTCAAACAACATAATTGGTGGCCTCGGTAATAGAATAAGAAAATAAGGTATTAATAAAAGAAATAGTCCCACAAACATGACTATTGAGGCTTTAACACTCATCGTAATAATAGAAATGGTAATAATAGGAATGGAAATAATGGGAATGGGGAATGGTAGTAATAGAAATGGTAATAAAAGGATTGGTAATATCACATTAAAGTATAAAATAAAAAAAATATTGGTAATATTTTTTTTGGGTGGGAATCCTATTTGCTTAGTCGTTGTATTGGCAAAGTAGAAGTAATAGTAGTAGTAGCTTAATGGAATGACCGTACTAGACGTGTGTAGATGATGTAGTTTTGTCAACATAATTGATAAAAAAAAGTAATGTCTGATCCTTTCCAACATCATTTGGTTTTACTATTTACTTTATTTAACACAAATAGCCTCTTTAACGTTTAGTGGCTAATAAAGAATAATAACAGAGGCTGGACATACACACAGGCAAAAATATATATATACAGACAGACATACACAAAATACATGTGTGTGTGTGTGTGTGTGTGTGTGTGTGTGATCAACTTATCCCCTTTTCTTCCTCTAAGGATCATACTTTTTATGAACTATGGGTTCTTGTACTTCTTCTCCTCTTCCTCTCCCTTCTCCTCTTCATCCCCCCCTCCTCTTCATCCCCCTCCTCCTCCTCCTCCTCCTCCTCCTCCTCCTCATCCTCATCCTCCTCTCCTTTCATCGTGTTCTCTATCCTTCTTACTCTCCTACTTCCCCCCATAATACTTTTTCTTTTCTTACGTTTCTTCTTTCTTTCCCTTCTTTCCCTTACCACTACCCCCTTTCCCTTAACTAATCATCCTTTCCCTTTACCGTTCCCCCTTTTAGTCCTCTATCATTTATCCCTTTCCTCTCATCTCCCTCCCTTCCCATTCCTCCCATTTTACCCACAATTCCTCTCTTACCTCTACATTTCTTCACCCCTTTCACTCCCTCTCGCCTTGCCTACCTTTCCCATCTCTCACCATCCCTTTACCTCCCCATCCTTTTCTCTCACTACTCCTTTAACCTCACCTTCCTTCCCTACCCTCACCTCTCAGTATACCTCTCTCTTCTTTCCTCTAAACAGCCTTCCCTAGACCCTCATCCACACTAACTTCGTCCCCTCATTCTCTCCTCACTCCCTTACCCTCCCTAGCTCCCTCCCCTCATCTTCCTAACTTCCTCCCCTCAACTCTCCCTCACTCCTTCCCCTCCTCGCCCTAACTTTCCCCTCACTCAGATATTGCAGGTGGGTATTGTATCGCGTTATAAATCCATCTTGTAGTGGGTGTTGAGACGCGGGTGCCACTGGGTCGACCAACACCTTTATTTATGGCCGCTGGGTAAGCAAATACTGACCTGCGTGTCACGTCTTGGCGCTCTCGAGGTAAGGGGAGAAGAAGGGAAGGAGGTGGTGGTAAGGAGGAGCTGGTGGTGAGGGGGAGGTGGTGGTAAGGGGGAGGTGGTGGTAAGGGGAGGTGGTGGTGGGAGGTGGTGGTGGTAAAGGAGAGGTGGTGGTAAGGGGGGGAAGAGGTAAGGATAGGAGGAGGTAAGGGGGAAGACAGGATAAGGGGGAGGACGAGGTAAGGGGGAGGAGAAGGAAAGGGCTAGGTTCTGGGTTAGGTTATGTGGTTGGGTAGATTCATGTTTTATTCTTGGCACTTTTAAGGGGGGTTTAGATTTTTGGTACTTTAAGGGTAAGGGGTAGTTCTTGGCACTAAGGGGAAGGAGTAAATACTTGGCACAAAATCTGGAAAGGGAAAGCGACGAGTTCTGGCACTCCAGCTGTGGTGTAGGGCGATTGGGAAGGGGAGAGGGGAAAGGTGGGAAGGGGAGAGGGTAGGGAAGAATGGTGAGGATTGCGAAGGGGGAGAAGTGGTGAAGGATGGGAAGGGGAGAGGTGGTGAAGGATGGGAAGGGGAGAGGTGGTGAAGGATGGGAAGGGGAGGTGGTGAAGGATGGGAAGGAGAGGTGGTGGTGGGAAGGAGGTGGGAAGGGGGAGAGGTGGTGAAGGATGGGGAAGGGCAGCGAGGTGGTGAAGGATGGGAAGGGCGAGGTGGTGAAGGGATGGGAAGGGAGAGGTGGTGAAGGATGGGAAGGGGAGAGGTGGTGAGGGGTGGGAAGGGGAGAGGTGGTGAAGGATGGGAAGGGGAGAGGTAGTGAGGGGTGGTGAGGAAGGACAGAGAGAAGGAATGATATCGTGCATTGCATCACCTGGGAAACTGTCTATCATAAGAGTTCTCATAGAAGGTAAGACTGTGAACTATTACCCAACAAATCTGTGAAGGTCTCTGAAAAACTGCTATCATTATTATCTATACGTTAATAAAATAAATACAGTATCAATAATAAAAATCAATTGGTGTTACATTACTATATTAAATTTTCTCTAATTAGTAACATATTCAAAACATTTTAAAAGCTATTTATTTTTCAGTATTTACAATTTCTCATTAACACAAACGGGATTCAAACAGACACCGATCATTAAGAGGATTTAAGGGAAATAATTATCTCCAACAACAATATATAAACAAGCCTTAACCACAAAGGTCAATAAGGAATCGAAACTCACAAACTTATGAAAAGAATAAGTTTACTATTTCCTCACATATCAACGTTCAAGTACTGTAAAAAAAATATATCTTTCTTTTACAGTTTATTATTATTTTTAAGTCATGTTCAGAGGTAGGAAGAGGAATAAAGGGAGTAGGAGGAAGAAGAAGAGTAGGAGGAACGTGAGTAACAGGAAGAAGAGTAAGAGGAAGAGGAGGAGGAGGAAGAGGAGGAGGAGGAGGAGGAGGAGGAGGAGGAGGAGGAGGAGGAGGAGGAGAAGGAAGAGGAGGTAGAAGAAGAGGAAGGGGAAGAAGAAGAAAAAGAGAAGAAGGAACAAGAGAAGTAGAAATAAGAGCAAGAGGAAGAAGAAAAGAAACAAGAGCAGGGAGAAGAAGAAGTAACAAGTTTTTTTTCAATACAGCTTCAATACAGTTTTGTCTACCACGACTATTTGACACTCGGAAGCCATTTTGCTGGAGCCTGGGTCGAGTTTATGACAATTTTAGTAGAGTTTTTATTCACTGTGAAGCCAATTTGTGGTCGTGTGGTGACTCTGAATACTCTTAACGTCTTGGTGTTTTTGTGTGTACACGTACGCCCCCCCCGGCCCCCGAGCTTGTCACTTGAAAGTGCTCTTATACCCCTCAAGGTAAAACTCCGGAGTAATTAAGGAGACGTGAGTGTGTGTGTGTGTGTGTGTGTGTGTGTGTGTGTGTGTGCGTGTGTGTGTGTGTGTGTGTATAAATATTTGTTTAAGTGTATATATATATATGCAAGTATGTGTGTGAGTTTTATTCGTGTAATTTCAAGAAGATTACTTTTCAACAGGTGTTTCCAAAAGACCTAATAATTAGTGAAAAACGTGTTTACCTCCTGTGGTTCCAAACGAGTGTTGTTAAGGTGGCGTTTGGTCACAAAGACGCGCCCGTATTGGTTGTCTTTATTTCTTCATTAACCATCATAACAGTAGTATGCCATTAATAAGCAATTGTCATCACTTTATTCCAGCGGCCACCTATACATTCTTGATCGTGATTATTTATTATATATTATTATTATTATTACTGTATTATCATATTTTCTTTACTATTACTATACAAATCATTATTACTATCGTTTCATTACTACTACGACATACACACAACAACACAAGCATTCATCCACAACACAAACTGGTTATAAGAACATCAAACAACACTCCGTCATTTCAAGTCGGTAGGCAGCTCTTAATCGCTCGTCTTATACATGTTATCAAGACTGTTATTTTCTTAAGGGAGTGGTGGCCTGGCTTAACAACACAACCCGGATACAGTGCACTTCCGGGGCCCGCTAGTTTATGACCCGGGTGTAGACAAAATATTTCTCCCCTCCCCTCCCTCCCTCCCACACACCCACTCCCCTCCCTCCCACACACCCACTCCCCTCCCTCCCACACACCCACTCCCCGACCTCAAATTCTGTTCTATTTTTATTAGAGAGAGGAAGAGGCAGGAGAGAGAGAGAGAGAGAGAGAGAGAGAGAGAGAGAGAGAGAGAGAGAGAGAGAGAGAGAGAGAGAGAGAATGGAGACAGAAGAGAGAGATTATCTTCTCATAAACTTTCAACATCACTTTCTTTCTCTCTCAACATTACACTACCCATCACCCCTTTCCAGCATCACCCACACAGGACGTATCATGCCAGATAGTCAGGATTTATTTATACTTAAAAATCCCATAAAACAAATGATTATATTAATTTAAAATGGCATTTAAATGGCATAAAAACACTTAAAAGACAAATGGCATAAAAACACTTAAAGACAAATGGCATAAAAACACTTAAAAGACAAATGGCATAAAAACACTTAAAAGACAAATGGCATAAAAACACTTAAAGACAAACCTATTTAATATAACTAATTTCGTCAGGTGAAACATAATAGGTAATGTGTGCAAATTATTAACTGAGATTGGAAATAACCTGTAAATGGGGAGAGGAAGGGGAGATGGGGAGAGGAAGGGGAGATGGGGAGAGGAAGGAGATGGGGAGAGGAAGGGGAGATGGAAATGGAGAGGAGGAGGAAGAAATTGAGAGGAGGAAGAGGAACTGGAGAGGAGGAAAAGGAGGAGGAAATGGAGAAAAGAAGGGGAGGAGAAGGAAGAGGAGAGACGAAAGAGGAGGAGAAAGAAAGAGAAGGAGGAGGAAATGAAGAGGTGAAAGAAGAGGAAGAGTAAAAGGAGAAAAGAAAGAGGGGGAAGAAGAAACAGGGTGAGAAAGGAGGAGGAAGAGGAGGAGGAGGGACATTTTAAACCCAACATACTGTACTTTCATTATGGCCTCTCCAACACCTGTTCAAAACACGTATATATCTCGTACACGTCATTAGGAACGGATGTGGTTTAGAGGTTACCTTGCAGAAATAGTTACAGTAAATATGTAGAAAAAATACAACACACACACACACACACACACACACACACACACACACACACACACACACACACACACACACACACACATAAATAACTAATAAATAACTCCAGACATTTGACAAGTGACCCAATTACCCAAATTCATTTCCTGTGACCAATATCATAACAGTGTAACCTCTATATAACGAACCCCCAATCTCGTGGTTAGAGTCCGTAAGATGGATTTTTCACATCTAACGGAACCTCGATATAATGTACTCCCCCCTCTGCCATATATTCCATTAAATAAGATATTCCACTATTTTTATTTTATTTACATCATCATTACCACTACCATATTTTCCCTTTACCAATTATCTGCTAATAAAACCAAACACTACATTACATTACCACTGAGGTATTGCTAATTGAATGAGGTGAAAATATACACACCTTTTCAATTTTTTTTCCAGGTGATAATATCTATCAATGGGTATAAATCAGGTAGAAATCATGAGGTACTAGTGATAAAGATTAGTTGGAGAGACTATTCCAGGTTGACGTGTTCGCCCAGGTGTCAACGTAATGGAATGGTCAGTTTGGCCAGGTGACATAACACTATATTTACCCGAGTGTCGTGAGAGGGACATATTAAATCGGTTGTAGTTCTTGTTTGTTGTTGAGGTGGTTATGGTTAAGGATGGGTGGTTAAGGTGGGTGGTAGGGTAGGGTGGGATGAGTGGAGGTGGTAGTAGTGGGTGGTTGGGTAGGCGGGTGGGTCGGTAAGTGGGTACACGGTATTTGTCGATGTGGATAGTAGTGGTGATAGTGGTTGTTGCTATTGTGTATGGTTGGGTGTGGTTGGTATGGACAGTGGTGGTGGTGGTGGTGGTGGCGGTGATTCTAATGGTAGGTAAAGGAGGGAGTGGTACCGTAGTGGTTTTAGTAATGATAGGTGGTAGTTGTGGTAGTAATAACAATGAGGGTGGTTGCTGTAGTCTGGTAGGCGTGACGGTAGTTATAATGGTAGTGGGGAAATGAGATGGTAATGGTAATGATGGTAGTGATAATAACAATCAATAGTAGTGGTAGTTGTTGTGGTGTGGTGGTGGTAGTAGTAGTAGGTAGAGAGAGAGAGAGAGAGAGAGAGAGAGAGAGAGAGAGAGACACACCCAAGATGGTTTACCTGTCCATGGTAACACCGTCTCGATGATTGCAATGCTGTGGTCACAAGAGGGAGGGTGGATGGTCGGGCTGCGTGATCATTGCTGACAATTGTTTGCAAAAAAAAAAAAAAAGAGAGAAGAGAAAAGATAAAAAACGAAATTGCCGTGAGAGGTGAGGCTAGGACTGTTAGGGTGTTAATTTGCAGTTATGCCTCTTGTTATGGCTTTTTAGATCGTTAAGGGCGGCCAACAGCCTGTTAAATCGTCGGCTTGTGGTTCGTACTAATAGTCACTGCCGCTTGTAATGTTGATCTTTCTTCTTCTTTTGTTTTTAATCATCTTACCTGTCTGCGACGAGATCTTGCTAGGTGCAGGTATAAGATGTGATGTGATACCTGTGTGTGTGATTTGTTATTCTGGGGGTGTAATTATTGTTTGGGGATCACCTGTGTGTGTGTGTGTGTGTGTGTGTGTGTGTGTGTGTGTGTGTGTGTGTCAGACGCTTCTATGAATAATAGTAAGGAGAGGAGGGAGAGAAGGAGGGGGAGGGAAGGAGGGGGGGTGAGGGAAGGAGGGGGGGTGGAGGAGGAAGGAGGGTGAGGAAGGAGGAGGGAGGGAAGGAGGAGGAGGGAAGGAGGGAGGGGAGGGAAGAAGGGAGTGGTGAGGGAAGGAGGGGAGGAGGGAAGGAGGGAAGGAGGACAAGGAGGGAGGGAAGGAATGCAGGGAAGGAGGACTGAGAGGGAGGGAGGGAGGGAGGGAAGGAGGACTGAGAGGGAGGGAAGGAATGCAGGGAAGGAGGAAATTAGAGAGTTGGATAAGCAAGGAGGGGAAGGGAAAACTTAAAAAAAAAAATGTATTTAGTGGGCCGACCGTCCGACCAATCTACCGATCGGCCGACCAACCCAACAACCGACCGACCAATCCACCGACCATCCGACGTCTCTGAGTCCCTCTGTATACTGCGTCCCTCACCAAGACATTTATATGACGTCACTCGTATGCATAAATATTTGATGGTGCGGCCAACAGGCTCAGGGGAGACGGGGTTTACACTGTGGTAATTAACTCAAGGGTTAAAACACGGTCTTACAACCCCCCCCCTTATCCCTCCCACCCTCACCTCCTCCCCTCCCTGCTTCCCTCCCTTATCCCTCCCCTCCCCCCCCTCCTTCCTATTGGTAAGTTTGTATTAATTATGCATCCTGGATAAATATATGTATGTGTGTGTGTGTGTGTGTGTGTGTGTGTGTGTGTGTGTGTCCAGTATTACGCATCTCATTGTATAATTATACAGTACTTAAAACTAATGTGCAAGACTGTAATGATTTGTACTAAGTTTAAAAGCTCTCTCCCTCAGCCTCCCTGTCTCATCTCATTCCATCCTTCACTTCCATGTCTCACCTCCCTCCCTGTCTCCTTCCTTGGCCTTTCTCTCTCTCCTCATCTCCCTGGTCCCTTTCTCCCTCTCCCCTCTCTCTCTCCCTCTCTCTCCCTGGCTCAAGTCACCCTCTAGCAGGCTCAGTGTGCCACCATAATTATTTACACTCGCTGGTCTCATGGTGTCGCTGTTTATTTTCTCACCTCCCCTCATTATCTCCCCTCGGACAGACACAGCATCACAAGCTCCCCTCTCCACTCCCCCTCTCCCTTCCCTCTTTTCTCCCACCCCTCGCCCACTCACAAAGAGGAGAGGGGAAGAGAGGGAAGGGTTTAGGTATGTTAATGTCCCTCTTCTCATTTGACCTGACCTGACCTGACCTAACCTACCAAATGCAATGAGATTAATGACTGTCCTTTGGTTGCAACTCTGAATTATCGAGAGAGAGAGAGAGAGAGAGAGAGAGAGAGAGAGAGAGAGAGAGAGAGAGAGAGAGAGAGAGAGAGAGAGAGAGAGAGAGATTGCTAGAAACAGGGAATGGATAAAGCAGAAGAGAAGTAAATAAAGCAAATAATCGATAAGGATAAGAAAGCAGAAATAATTAAATCTGGGATTAAAGAAAAGTGAAGAAAAATAATGTTGAGAAATAGGATAATAAAGAGGAGAATAATGAAGGGGAAGAAAAGATGAAAAACAAGAAACAAAAAGCAAAATAGTGAAAGAAATGCACAAAAGAAAGAGAATTAAAAAGAGAAATGGTGAGAAAGCAGGATACAAAATTAGTGAATGAATTGGATAAGAAACTACACAGTGAAGGTAGAGAGAAAACAACGCTGGTGAGAATAAAAGGAAGAATAATAATTGAAAATAAGGAAGAAAGTAAAGAAGAAGAAAAGTGGAAATTAATTACTGCATGTATGTATGTATGTATGTATGTATGTATGTATGTATGTATGTATGTATGTATGTATGTATGTATCAGCCCATCTGTCTGTCTCTCTCTTATATAATACAGTAGATCCTTCCTCCAGGCAACATAGCATATATTATACTCACAGCTAAAACAACCACCCACCATCACTTTACACCCATCCCTCCCTAACATAGCTCCACACATCCCCACACATCTCTAACCAAACCAAACCTAACCTAACCCTTAACATAAGATAGTCATGAACATTATTAAAGGTTAAAATACCAAATGATATTCTCACCACATAGTACAGTGTATGTGTGTGTGTGTGTGTGTGTGTGTGTTCCCCGAGACCTCTGGCAGAATTAACACGATATTCAAATTAGCTGTTCTGGATGGATATTGAAGATCAGGGAGCGTGAATTTATGTGCCCTGGATAAAGTAGTAGGTGTGGGGGAGGGGGGGAGGGTAAGGGGGAAGGGGGAAGGGTAAGGGGGGAGGATAAGGGGTAGGGGGAAGGAGGATAGTAGATATATCGACCAAAAATTATAAAACAAATAAATTGTCAAAACCTTTATGATGAACGAATACCTGTGAAAGAGAAAAACACAATAAATACAGTGTACAATATTCTGGACACACCGTGGCTGAATGGAGAGAAGAGTCGAGTGTGTACCTCAGTATCGTGGGTTCGAGACCTGTTGAAGGCTATGATGCTTCTATAGTTTCTTTTAGTATGAGTGTGAGAGAAAGAGGGAGGGAGAGAGAGAGAGAGAAAATAGTGACGTAAACATTACAAAATCCCTTACAAGACAATTCTTTGCTAACGAATACATTTGTAACACACGAACACAAATTTCTTCAATCCATTTAATGTAATATTTTAAACAAACGTAATTTCAATTTATTTTATCTCGAAAACGCAAAACATCATTAAAACAATTCATCAGATAATCTTACCTGTTAAATATACTAACTCACACCTGAGCTCTCGTTAATGAGTGACGTTGTAGCGGTGTTCATTTTGGATAATTGACGGTGAGCTAGTGAACACGTGCACGATTTATGGTTATGCAATTGTGGAACATTAGTGAAGGTGTGTTATTTTTGTCCCTTCAGTGTTATTATTTTTGTTGTTATTATTATTGTTATTATCATTATTATTGTTGTTGTTGTTGTAGTTACTATACAACACACTAACACCAAACTGACTCTACACAAAAACACACAAATGTCAACAATAATCCAATGAACAAAAAAAAATAATAAGAACCCAAAACCATAAAAAAAAAAAAACTCTCCCGATAAGGTCAAACCAAAATATATCTCCTTATTGATAAAAACCAAGGGCCGAGCCGGGTGAAAATCAGGACATACTGCTAAGGGCGCGAGAGACTGCTTACCATTATGCGTTTAGGGATGATTACAGCCTGCCAAGCCCCAACACTACCATAATGTAGATTTATTCTCACACGCTGTCCCCCCGATACTGAGGAGGAGAATAAATATATATATGGAAATGATTTTTATTATAAGATTAGTCGGGGTTTTTTTTTCTGGATATGAATTTTTTTTCGATTTTTACTGTAGACAATTTGATTTTTTATGGATATTATTTTTTTTGGGGTACAAGAATAAATAGATAAGGTTTTTAAGGTAGATAATTAATTTTATACGTTTTCACGGAACAAATTTTATTTTACAATTTTTTTTCTTTACTGACAAAACATGATTTAGAATCTTATAATGTGTGGCAATAATTAATGGATTTTTTCTATATTATCTAAAAAAAATACTTATTGGTTAGATATTACTACTAACTTTTGGCTTGACACAATGATCAATGGATATTTTAATTTACTGTGATTATTTTTTTTCATTTTTCCTTTTATTTCTACTATGGATAAATTATTAATAATTATACACCTTCCTTAATAATTCTTACTAATGGTGAAGTATTTCTCAGACTAATGACATCAGTAACCCCTAACCAATCTTTCTTATTTGTATTTTCTATTTATTTAAGTAAAATAAATTCTCGTTCGCCCTCTACGATTACATTATTTTTTCTTTTATAATTACATTTTGCATTTTTGTCTTAATACTAATAAAAAATAGTAAAAACTTGGAGTATAAATTACCGTACCTTGATATAACGGACTGTCTTCTCCAACATATAGTCCGTTATAGAGAGGGTTCACTGTATTGTAGCTGTTGATATAATAAGTTAAGTATCCTTCAATAACTAGTAAGGTCATTAAACACTCCATAACATACAACAATCGTTCGTCATTAATTAAGGATTATTAGTAAAAATATAACTCGAAAATTCACTATAGACTTAATGGTAAATAATAGACTTTCTCTTGCCATAAGTGTTATAGGGTTGGGTTGGGTTGGGTTGGGTTGGGTTGGGTGGGGTGGGGTTGGGTTAGGTTTGGTTGGGTTGGGTTGGGTTGGTTGGGTTGGGTTGGGTTGGGTTGGGTTGGGTTGGGTTGGGTTGGGTTGGGTTGGGTTGGGTTGGGTTGGGTTGGGTTGGGTTGGGTTGGTTTGGGTTTAGGTTGGGTTGGGTTGGGTTGGGGGTTGGGTTGGGGGTTGGGTTGGGTTGGGTTGGGTTGGGTTGTTGGGTTGGGTTGGGTTTGGGTTGGGTGGGGGTTGGGTTGGGTTGGGTGGGGTGGGGTGGGGTGGGTGATACAACCTAATAATGATGTTTATACCTGATCAAGTAAACTATGTGGTAATACTTATAACAATATACTGCATGAATTAGATTACTTCTATACCAATAAAAACAATGAAAAATATCAGTGAAAAAGGACGGCAGGAGGTCAGACTTCTTTCTCTTCGATAAACGAAACATTTTCTCTTCACATTGGTAAGTAAGGGTTAATATCTACACGAATCAGTTAATTAGAAAACAAAAAGAATTGAAATTATCTCGGAATCATTAATTAACAGAAATTAATCAGATACGAATTTTTGGGGCAAACCTTACAATCAGCACGTGGGTGGCGACTACTGCTGTAATAGGAAAGCAAAAAAAAAATAGAGAAAAAACAAAGTATTACGTCTGGTTATATTTTCGCCGAAGAATAATTTTGCTGTTTTTTTTTAGGCCAGCAAGTGTGTTAATGACCCTAAACTTTTGAATCTAACTATATTATGGTGAATGAATTTATTCCAAAGATCATTAACTATCACCACAGTTCTTAACTCAGATCCTTAACCAACCAATCCAAGAGTATGGTGGGCCAAAGGGTGGGGGGTGGGGGTTGTGGGCGGCCCTAGGGGGAGGGAGGGTGGATACGAGGCTGAAAATAAATCAGTCTTTGAACGTCCTTCTTAGAACTGAACACATTACAACAATAACAACATATTCTCCAGTACTAGCTAATAACCTGACCCTGATTATACGCGTTCAAAACTGACCCAATAATGAGGTCACATGTAGTCACGGTCAGATAATTCATTACCTGGTGCTGGGGTGTGGAGGGGGGGGGACGTTGACCGTGACCAGCGTGACCCCTATTAAGTACCCGGGTCCCAGACAGAGCAGTTAGGGAGCCCAATTCGCTATACCTCGGACCCGACTCTGATGTAGTGAATATTCAAGACCCGGGTTCCCGATTAGGGTCTTATTGGCACAACGACACCAAGTGCATTTCGGAAACTTGGGTCTTCCTAAATTCAATCACTAAAGACCCTACCTCATCCCAGCCTAACTTCCCTTCCCCTCCCTCCTCCCCCTCGCTCCATTAACCGAGTTGCCAAGTACCACAATAAAAAAATTATATCCCTCTTAAATTTCCAGTCGACCCCTAAAGCACAATCCCTCAAGGTACAACAGTCAACAATAAGAAAGGTATTTGTTCAGAGGAAGACGAATGAATGACCAGAAGGCGAATATATGTTGGATTAAATGGGGAAAATTATTCAGTGTTATGTAAATTGGGATGAGTTAACTGTAGCAGCGTCCCCTCTCCCTCCCTCCCTCTCCCTCCCTCCCTCTGCCCCTCTCCCTCCCTCCCTACCTCTCCCTCCCATCCCTCCTACTCTGTGGCCAGCCCAGCGTTAAACACGACTGGCTCTCGGCAAGTGATTTAATTTTTCTCATTATTCTAGTTTACATTTTTATAATAAACGGAGTCCCGGGGGAAGCCTGTGGAGGGAGGGAGGGAGGGGACGACTTTTGTGTTGTGTACGAAGGTGGCAAGGCTTGTGTGTGTGTGTGTGTGTGTGTGCATTTCCTTGGGTCCAACAACAACAACAATAATAGTAATAATACATACATACATACATACATACATACATACATACATACATACATACATACTAAACAAATCAATACACAAAACACATAACTAAACAAAGTCAAACAGAATCCACAACAACCATCTTTCACATCAACCACAACAACCACAGCCACGGCCAGCAGCAGCAATTCTCCCCCAGCTCTGGTCTTCAGTCAAACCCAGATCACACACTTGGTCAGGTTCGTAAAAGCCTGCGCTAAAATGGACTGCATTTTGTGGTTGTCTGACAATGAATTTTCTCACCAGACATTTAGTTGGTAGCCTGTACAGGGGGGAGGGTAGGGGAGGTACAGGAGGAGGGAGGAAGCAGAGGGGAAGTGGGGGGCATTGGCTGTTGTTGCTGTTACTTTTAGGAGGTGGGAGAGGCAACTACATGTCCCCTTTCTAGGGAGGGAGGGAGGGCATAGAGTTAATAGAGGTAGGGGAAAGAGGAAGCTGATAGAGAGAAAGGATGGTGGTGTGTGTTGGGGTGAGGGGTGGGAGGAGGAGGAGGGTTACGAAGGGGTATTAGTTGGGGTGAGCGTAGCGAAAGAGTTGAGTGTGGGGAGAAGGGTTTAAAAGCATCATCAAAATGTCATCCAATAAATAAATATTGAAGTGATAACCGTGGTAACACTATGAGATGTACTTATTTATTACCACCATGCTATTGTACTATTCCAGATGATACTAAATGTTACATAATACTTCCTTGAGATAAATGTACAGTATATATCAGGTGCAGTTCAGGTTCTCAACTGGCTCAGCCATGTTAATATTGTTATTATTATCCACTCTGTATCAGTATTTTTCTGGCTAAATAAACTGTTACAATTCAAATTCTGTTACAATTCAATTAAAGAAGGTGTGGGTTGGAGGGTGGGAGGGAGGGGTGTGGAGTTGGAGGTGCAGAGGGGAAAGAGGGTGTAGGTTGGAGGAGTGGAGAAGAGGGATATAAGGTGGAGGAAGGGGGTGTGGGGTGGAGGGAAGGGGGTGTGGGGTGGGAGGGAAGGGGGTGTGGGGTGGAGGAAGGGGTGTGGGGTGGAGGTGGAGAGGAAGGGGATATGGGGTGGAGGGAAGGGGGTGTAGGGTGCTGGAGGGAGGGAAAGGGGTGTGGGGCGGAGGGAAAGGGTGTGGGGTGGAGGGTGGAGAAGAGGGTTACGAAGGTGTGGGTTTTGGATAAGAAGGTTTATAAGGGATGTGTGGGTTAGGTTAGGTTAAGACCTCATAGAACTGGGTCACACGTTACAAGGAGCCACGCGAACACAAGGTCTTACTGTCAACACACACACACACACACACACACACGCTCACGCACGCACACACGCACACACACACATGCACACACACACAGATTTGTCTCGCCTGCTGCAGTAAATCTGTCTCTCAGGATTTTTCTCTCAGCTGTAAGAGATTTGTCCAAAATAGACATTGTGTGCTCTCTCTCTCTCTCTCTCTCTCTCTCTCTCTCTCTGACTCTCTCTCCCTGTGTGTGTGTGTGTGTGTGTGTATCTCAGCATATTATCTAGTCTGGTAACTTTATCCATAACTAAAATTGTTTACAACTGCTTCTGTATGCGGAGAGAGAGAGAGAGAGAGAGAGAGAGAGAGAGAATGACTAGTGTAGATGCGTTGGATAATGATACATCCAGCGACGGGGGTAATGATGGTGACGACAGTGACGACGAAGGAGATGAAGGAGTAGGAGATGAGGACTTGAGTGATGCAGTGCAGAGATGAGAGTGGATGAGGGGAGAGGGAGATAATAGAGAAGAGGAGAGGGGAGAAAATAAGGGGAGAGAGGGAGAGATAATGAGGAGGAGGGGAGAGAAAAATACGGGGAGAGGAGATAATGAGGAGGAGAGGGAGAAATAGGGGAGAGAAAGGGAGAGATAATATAGAAAGAGAAAAAAGAGGGTGATAATGAAAACGGACATAGAAAAGCATCAATGAAGAATGATGATGGTGAGGTGATGATGATGATGATGGTGGTGATGATGGTGATGGTGGTGATGGTGGTGATGATGATGGCGGATGATGGTGGTGATGAGATTATGATGTGATGATGATGATGATGATGGTGATGATTATGATGGTGATGATGGTGGTGATGATAGTGGGTGGTGATGATGATGATGATGATGGTATTGATGATGATGTGGGTGGTGAATTGATGATGGTGGTGGTGGTAGGTATTGATGATGGTGATGATGATGGTGGTGGTATTATTGATGATGGTGGTGATGATGATGATGATGGTGATGATGGGCGTAACGAAGATTGTAACAATGAATGTTAACAATAAAAAGTAGACTAATTAGATGTACTCTCGTGTGTGTGTGTGTGTGTTTGTTTTACACACCCATAAACAACCAGGAAACAAATGCCTTACAGCCTCACTATGTAAAACAATAAACAAACAAAAACACAAGCGAGTACTTATGAGAAGCTTTGGTGGTGGGGGAGGGGAAGAGGGGAAGGGGGAGAGAAGAGGTAGGGGTAAGGGGAGGAGGGGAGGGGAGGAGGGGAAGGAGGAGGAGGAAGAATTAATTTTTCAAATAAATTTTCAACAGAGAGGCTAGTTTATTGTGCACCCTATACTCATCCTGTAGCGTAAAAGGGATTACAAAACAGAGGTCACAAATGATGGTCAGGATATTGTGGCACTGAATATTACAGAGTATTTCCAGGATGTCGTTTATTTATTGCTGCACACAAGTGAATGTTCAATTAATAAACCTAACTTCTTCCTCTATTACATTACCGTAAGGCTGAGTCGCTAAGACAGCACTTCCAGCCCCCCCACAGACAGCGTTAAGAGAGCCGTCAGTGTAGATGGTCTGTTATATTATCATCTCCTCGTTGTTCATACTCGAGAAGTACTCAGTTTTAGCCCTTCCTAAACTTAAGGACAGCTGGAGCTGTTCCTTGAGGCTGGAGGAATACCTTGAGGCTAGAGATATACCTTGAGGCCGGAGATATACCTTGAGGCCGGAAGTATACCTTGAGGCCGGAGATATACCTTGAGGCTGGAGATATACCTTGATGCTGGAGGTATACCTTGAGGCCTGTGCTGCGGCCATGTTGAGTCTCAACCAACAACAATACTTTATTCCATCTACTTATAACTTAACGTCCAATACTTTAATCCATTACTTATAACTTGTGACAAACATTTTACGACAAAGTTAACAAACATCAGTGTTGGCTCCTCATGTCCCGGGGAGAAGAGGGAGGAGGAAGAGGTATAGGGAAAGAAGGGGGAAGGGGGAGGTGGGGGAGGAGGGAGAGGTGGGAGAGTGAGATGGGGGATTGAGATGGGAAGGGAAAGTGAGAAGAGGAAGTAGAAGGTGAGAATAGGAGAAAGGAAGTGGGAGGTGAGAAGAGGAGGAAAGAGCAAGAAGAGAAGAAGAAGAAGAAGGGAGGAGGATGATTGAGTGGATGAAGGTCGTTGTGTAAAAATCTAATTCTTGTTTGGCTGTTGTTTATTCGTCATGTAATTCAATGTTACCTCATTTGCTCTGAGGGTCTTTACACAACACCCTTCAACACGCCTTCTACATTAGACAAACAGACAAAGACCACACAAATTAACTAACCATTCACCCTTCTTCACTATCAGTTTTTCCAATATACGTCAACAAAATAAAAAACGAACCTAAAACATATAAAACGAACCTAAAACATATAAAACGAACCTAAAACATATAAAACACATCAAACACACTTATCCACTCACAACCACATACTCCAACTCACAACAAAGGAAACCGTAAACCACTTCAGGGATGATTTTTACAGTTATATGTGTAAATAATTGTAAATCAGCTTCAGAACTCATTCACACACACACAAAAAAAGAAGAAAATTAAACCCCCCAATAAGTCATCGGAAAAGCATCCCAACAGCTTCTATATTTAATGGTGATGTTTCCTATGTTGTCATGTGGTAGTATACGCCTCTTATACACCTCACGTTTCCTTAGTGGGTCTTCTCTTTCATTGAAGACGTGAATGAACGTCTCCAAGATACGGTAAAAATCTCCCTTAAGTGATATATATATTCCCAGATGACAAAACCAAACATAATATTGAGGGAATTTTATTATTTGTAAGTTGTATTTTCATAATATTTCACTTTGTATTTTCATAATATATCGTTTAATTTGTTTTAATTGTTATATAATATAAATTGACGAGTCAGTGATTGTTAAATTTTTTTGTAATCTGATTTTGTAATGAGTAGATATATTTTAAGCTACCTTTGTTGTAATTTGTTTAAGTTACCTTTACAGTAATCAAGTTCATTTACTGTAAATACTGAACCATTAGCGGTAAATTATTGCTATTTTCTATCACATTAACAATATATAACTTATATTTTCTTAAGTAATAACAACAATAAATAGTTGTTCTTATAAGTAACATTAGCAGTAAACCTATTTGTTGACTTTTAAGTAACTCTCAGTAAACAATCATCATTTTATAAGTTACCAAAAAGTAGTTAACAATAAAATAAAATGACAATCCAAATTTTCTCCATAACATTTACAATAAAAAGATCGTAATTATCCGTGTAACAGAGAAGCATAAGCCGCCATGTTCATATAACTAACATTACCTCTAAGTGACTATTAAGTTTTTTCTCTAAGCTACATTACAAGAGGAAATACCGGTTATTAAGTGTTCTTCCGTGTTCAGTAATAACTTGACAGCAGTTGTTATCCGGAAGAGAGAACAATGTAATAACAATATGAAGGCTGTTATGAATCTGTTATCCTGATAAAGTTATCCATCTGTTATCATGATAACAGAAGGTTATTTATATGTTATTCTGGCAGGAGAGAGAGAGAGAGAGAGAGAGAGAGAGAGAGAATCGTTACAGAAAGAATGTTTAAGACTGGACCATCCTCTTCCCCCTCCCTTCGTTACAGAAAGAATGTTTAAGACTGGACCATCCTCTTCCCCCTCCCTCCCGAAAGGGGGGGGGTGGTGGAGGGAAGGACAGAGAGAGAAGGAGAGGAGGAAGAAAAGGAAGAAGAGGAGAGGAAGGAAAGACGAGGGGAAGAAAGGGGAGAGAGAAGGAAGAGTAGGGGAGAGAGAAGGGGAGGGAGAGAGAGAGAGAGAAATGAGGGGAGGGAGAGAGAGAAAAAGGGAAAGAGGGAAGTGGGAGACAGAGGAGAGGATGAGAGAGGAGAGAGGGAAGAAGAAAGGAGGAGAGGGAAGGAAGAGAGAGGAGAGGAGGAAGGAAGAGAGGAGGGGAGGGAAGGAAGGAAGAGGAGGGAAGGAGAGGAGGAGGGAAGAAATGAGGAGGGGAGGAGGAAGGAAGGAAGAGGGAGGGAGGGGAGGAGGAGGGAAGGAAGAGAGGAGGAGGGAAGGGAAGAGAAGAGGAGGAAGGAAGAGAAGAGGAGGGAAGGAATAGGGAGAGCGGGAGGGAAGGAAGAGAGAGGGGAAGGAAGAGAGAGAGGAGGGAAGGAGAGAGGAGGAGGTGAATGAGAAACAGGAGAGGAGAAGGAGAGAGGGGAGAAGTCAGGGGGGAGGGGACATGATGCTAGTAGAGCCAAAGGCCAGAGGGCCTGGCAAGGAGAAGGGGGGATGAGGGGAGGGGGTAAGGGAAAGGGGAAAAAGAGATATGGGAGAAGGGAGAGAGGGGGAAGGGAGAGAGGAATTAGAGAGATGGTTATATACAGGCTGTATCTCTTAACTCTCTCTCTCTCTCTCTCTCTCTCTCTCTCTCTTTCTTTACGTTCCACACTCGTAGGCAACATAAACAAAATCCATCTGAGTTTACTTTCTGGGTATTCATCTGAGACACAAAGATGACCACAACAGTTCGGGTATTGGACACACACTCGGCAACACAATGGCCACATCTCATTTGCATATCTCACGAAGGTCGCAGGTCAGTTTCACACGTGAATTTAGTAGGTCAGGGTAGTAGTAGTGATTGCTGTCTTAAGTCACCTCTATTGCCACCTGTCTGTCTATCTGTCTGTCTGTCTGTCTGTCTGTCTGTCTGTCTATCTGGAAATTGTGACCTTAATATTTGACCATTTTTGACATGTTTATTCTGCATTCCACAGTGAGGAACATATGTAGCTAGCAACACAAGGCGGGCTTTTGTGCATGGGAGTTTTGTGCAGGAAGGGGGTGGGCTTCTCAACGTTGCGAAGACAAATTAACTTAGCTCGTAAGATACCAACACGTATGAAGAACAGTGCATGACAGATAAGCTTGATGAGATAATCTTGCATGACATTTGTAGTTATGAGATACTTATGCATGACAGCCAAGCTCGTTGAGAAATTATTATGCATGATGGTAAAGCTCTTAATAAAATTTCCCTGTGCATGATAAATGACTCGAGTGTTTGGCCTCCTATGCATGACAGCAAAGCATCCTATTGAGTTTCTTATGCATGACAAATAGAACTCACTGTGTAGTCGCCTATGCATGACTATACTGTAGATGCATGTGTGCTTCTTGTCTCCTCTATATGACGGGTGTGTAGGAAGTGCCCCCTCCCTCACACACACAGGTAAAGGCTTGGATGGGTCAGCCAGCCTCCGTGACCACCACCACTGTTGACTTCTTCTTCACCTCGACAGAAATTCCTCAAAAAACAAAAGACGGAGATAACCAACATTAAAAAAAAAAAAACTTGGTGCCGTTGGCAATGAGGAGGTTGAGGAGACAATGGCGTCGTGCCCTTACAGGTGTCTTCTTTTGGGTGATTTTAAAAGATTTTGTTCTATATACAATGTTGAGAGAGTCGAGTCCTTAGTGGTGGCCCTTGACGCGTTGTCTTCTCTTAACCAATGGGAAAAAAACAAGATTTTCCCTTCAGTGATTATATCCAAACCCCGCCCCCCCCCATCCCTACCCACACCTTCCCCTGGCTTTATACTCCGTGTTTACAGTAGGAACAGACTCCTTAAAAAACGACGAAGGGGTTGACACGCCATAGAATCCTATATTTATGCTATATCGGGTGATTATAACTATAGAATTAGCCTTGCTGCTTTTTTCCCGGACACCACTTGTTGTTGTTGTTAATGAAATTTTACCACTTTCTCCTCCTCCTCCTCCTCCTCCGCCACCTTTAAATCTCATTTTGCCAGGGCGGTCTGAGTCGCACAAGACGCTTCAGGTGTTAAGAATGCGGCGTGAATCGACATTGTGTGACTTCAATAAAGACGACTGTATTCAGAGAACTGAGACGGCCACTGTCCTCCCTAGTACCTCCCTCCTTCCCCCCCAGGACCCTCCTGGCCTTCCTCCCTCCCCTCTAGTGTCTCTCTCACCTCCCCAGATAGCAGACACAATTGGCCAAAACAAACACTCGCTGATATAACAATTCACAAAGACCCAGATAACACAATAGGTCCCTCTCACCACATCTGCCAGACTCTTGGGATGTGTCCAGGACCAAGGTCTCCTGTAGGTGGGAGGGAGGAAGGTATGGGGTAGAGGAAGGAAGGAAGGTTGTAAGGGTATGATGGAGAGAGGGAAGGAAGGAGAGAGGGAAGGAAGGAGGTATGGTTAAGAGGGAGGGAGGGATGGTTAAGAGGGAGGGAGGGATGGTTAAGAGGGAGGGAGGAAGGTAGGTTGTAACGGTATGAGGGAGAGAGAGAGGGAAGAGGGGACGGAAAAAGTATGGGGGAGAGGAAGATGGAAGGAAGGGAAGATGAGAAGGAAGGGAAGGTGAGAAGGAAGGCGAGGGGGGAGGAAGGGGGGGGGGAAGGAAGTGAAAGGTAAGGAGAGGATGATAGGAAATAATGAAAGAGAGATGCTGTTAGATGATGTCATATGAAAATGTCAGATGATGATAGAAACGTCAGCTGAAGATAGATGACGTCAGCTGATATATGACGCCAGGTGAATACAGATGACGCCAGCTGATATATGACGTCAACTGATGCTACATGACGTCAACTACTAATACATGACGTCAGCTGATGATACATAACGTCAGGAATCATTAGATACGGTTATTAAACAAGATCAGCCGTTGTCAGGTAAGGTCAGTGCTGTCAGCTGTGGTTATCTATTGTCAGGTAAGGTCAGCGTTGTCAAATAAAGTCAGTTTTCACTCATCACAGGCAACATTTAACAAGTCAAGTCGTGTGCTTCCATCCATGTAAGTTCAAGGTTGACATGTACACCTCAGCCTTCTCTCTCTCTCCTCCTGTAATGTTTCTCTTACGTAAGGGGAACAGTCATGTGTACATACAGTATATAGACTCGCTTGGTTAGGTTAGGTTAGGTTAGGTTAGGTTAGGTTAGGTTAGGTTAGGTTAGGTTAGGTTGACATGTACACCTCAGCCTTCTCTCTCTCTCTCCTCCTCCTGTAATGTTTCTCTTACGTAAGGGGAACAGTCATGTGTACATAATAGACTCGTTTGATATAAGTGATACATCTAGTCGTCTCATATAAGGAATACATATACTGTATACAGGAATTTATATATATAGTAAGATATATATAATCATTTTCTGTATGATAAAATAGAACTAAAATACCCTCCCCCCAAAAAAAAACAATAATAATAATAATAATAATAAAAAATTAAACAAACAAAATTACTTTATACTTACAAACTAGCGCAAGAAAGTCATAAAAACAGATTAAAAAAATACAAAAAAAATATTACAAGTACCATTGTTATCCAGGTGAATTAGCCAATGGTGTAATATAAATAAATACAAGTATACCCAAAGCAGTATACCAGGTGACTCGAGAGAAGGTAAACAGACGACTTTTACCTTTGCGAACACCTGGGAATAAGGTCGAGTATTGACGGTGAAGGTGACACACACATATACACAATGACCGCTGTTTTGAGAACGTGTCTGGTCTTAACGTAATCTTAACTTGTATCTGCCTGAGTGGGTGGGTGGGGGTGTGGGTGGGTGGGGTGGTAGGTGGGTGTGTGGGGTAGAGGGGGGTAAGTGGTTAGGTGGGCATGCAAGTGGCCTACTAGGGCAGAGGAAATAAGTAAGAGGAAGCAAAGAAGGGAGGTTAGAGGCCAAAGGAGAGAGAGGGGATGAGGATGGGAGAGTGACAGACACATGAGTTTAAAGGAAGGAAAGGAGGGGAGGAGGAGGAGGAGGAGGGGAGGGGAGGGGAGGAGGGGGGAGGAATAGTAAAAGGTGTTAGGGAAAATGAGAGGAAAAGTGAAAAAAAGGGAAGGGAGAGAGAGAGAGAGAGAGGGGGGGGGGAGGCATAAAAGGAGAAGAAGAAAGAGGGAAAAGATCAAAAGTGAGAGTAGTGAAAGAGAAAACGAGAGGTGGAGGTAAGAGGGAAAGCGGCTGGAAGCAGAAATAAAAGAGAAACAGAAGAGAAACGACACGACAAGAGCAGAACAGAGCAGAGAAGAGCAGAGAAGAGAAGAGCAGAGAAGAGAAGAGCAGAGCAGAGAAGAGCAGAGAAGAGAAGAGTAACAACACAGAAACAAAGAAAAGCGAATAAAAGAGAGAACTGGGAAAAAGAAGAGAAATAACAAGACAAAATAGGGGAAAGCGAAGCAAATAAAAAATGAGAGAACGAGAGACAGCGAGACAAAAATAATATATATAATAAACAACAATGGGAAAGACAATAGCAAGAGGAATTGCCCAAAGACTGATAAAACAGAAAACAAAAACAAAAATAAACAAAAGATCAGAAAAATGATCTAAACATCGAAAATAGACAATAAAATGATTTAAGATAAGAAGAACAAGAACAACAAAAACAAGAAATAATTCCCCAAATTAAGATTTACTGAAGAAATACAAGACAATTAAAAAAAATAAAATAAAACAAGATTTAAAAATAAACAGTGACTTAAAAATGCCATAGAGTTCTTTCATGATGCCAGGCACTGTCAGGCCCACCGCAGCTGAGCAGTGAGTGCCAAAAACAATACAGATTCCTAACAGTGCCAAGTAGAGGGATGACCGTGAAGGATAAGGAAGGGATTCACAGTCAAAAATTTCGGTCCATAAAAATAAGAAAGAAAAAGAAAAAAAGGAAAGCAGGAAGAAAGAAGAAGAGGAAGTAGGAAGAATAGGAGGAAAAGGACAAGATGGGGTGAGGGTGTACAGGATATCTGGCAACAGTGGGTGTACAACAGATCTGGTAACAGTGGGTGTACAACAGATCTGGTAACAGTGGGTGTACAACAGATCTGGTAACAGTGGGTGTACAACAGATCTGGTAACAGTGAGTGTACAACAGATCTGGTAACAGTGAGTGTACAACAGATCTGGTAACAGTGCGTGTACAACAGATCTGGTAACAGTGCGTGTACAACAGATCTGGCAACAGTGGGTGTACATAGATCTGGTAACAGTGAGTGTACAACAGATCTGGTAACAGTGAGTGTACAACAGATCTGGTAACAGTGAGTGTACAACAGTGAGTGTACAACAGATCTGGTAACAGTGGGTGTACAACAGATCTGGTAACAGTACAACAGATTTGGTAACAGTAAGTGTACAACAGATCTGGTAACAGTGGGTGTACATAGATCTGGTAACAGTGAGTGTACAACAGATCTGGGTAACAGAGGTGTACAACAGATCTGGTAACAGTGAGTGTACAACAGATCTGGTAACAGTGTGGGTGTACAACAGATCTGGTAACAGGAGTGTACAACAGATCTGGTAACAGTGGGTGTACAACAGATCTGGTAACAGTGGGAGGTAATACAACAGATCTGGCAACAGTGGGTACAACAGATCTGGTAACAGTGGGTGTACAACAGATCTGGTACAACAGTGGGTGTATACAACAGATCTGGTAACAGTGAGTGTACAACAGATCTGGTAACAGTGAGTGTACAACAGATCTGGTAACAGTGGGTGTACAACAGATCTGGTAACAGTGAGTGTACAACAGATCTGGTAACAGTGAGTGTACAACAGATCTGGTAACAGTGAGTGTACAACAGATCTGGTAACAGTGAGTGTACAACAGATCTGGCAACAGTGGGTGTACATAGATCTGGTAACAGTGAGTGTACAACAGATCTGGTAACAGTGGGTGTACAACAGATCTGGTAACAGTGGGTGTACAACAGATCTGGTAACAGTGGGTGTACAACAGATCTGGTAACAGTGAGTGTACAACAGATCTGGCAACGCTGCACGTGAAGTGAAAGTACAAGTATCAGAATTCCTACTAAGTTGACTGTTTAAACCATGACATCATTCTGTGTCACACTAACGATATCGGGGTCATTGTAAGGAACAGTTCATAATATCGGGGTCATCCTTTGTTACAGTTAATTATATCGGGGTAATTCTATCACAATTCAAAATACCGGGGTCACTATGCCACAATTCAAGATATCGGGGTTATTTATAGTTACAATTCACTCTACCGGGGTGAATCTGTATCACAATTCACTATACCGGGGTGAATCTATCACATTCACTATACCGGTGAATCTGCATCACACCACTATACCGTGAATCTGTATCCCAATTCACTCTACCGGGGTGAATCTGTATCCCAATTCACTATACCGGGGTGAATCTGTATCACAATTCACTCTACCGGGGTGAATCTGTATCACAATTCACTATACCGGGGTTAAATACGAATCAAAACACAAAAATTAAATAAATGGTTTTATTGGAACACCTGGTCTCTATTGTGTCCAAATTTCCGCTTCCTAACTCACAAGGTACCTGAGATATCGCCCAGACAAACAGATAAACAAGAAACAAATAAAGTAATCAAACGGAACAACCAATCAAATCTCTTTCACACGGCACCTGCAGTCGAAATAGGGGAGGTAGGGGGGAGGTAGAGGGGAGGGGAGGGAAGGAGAAAGATGGGAGGGTGAGAGAGAAGGAACGGAAGGGTGAGAAAGGGAGGAAGGTGAGAGGATGAGAAAGGAAGGACGGAAGGAGATTGGAGATAAAAGTGAGAGAAGCAGAAAATAAAACGGAGGTAAAAGGAAGGGGAGGTAAGGGGAAGGAGAGGTAAGGTAGGGGAGGGAGGGAAGGTAGGGGGAGGAGGGGGGAGGGGGAGGGAGGGAAGGAAGAAGGAGGGAGGGAAGGAAGAAGGAGGGAGGGAAGGTAGGGGAGGGGGTGTAGTACATTAACAGTAAAACAGAAGACATAAAACATTCAAACAGCGAAAACTATGAAAAACTCCAAATGGAAGATAATCATCATTAAGTCGTAAAGAAACTCATGACTTACACTACACAGAGGGGATGATTACTGAAAGACAAATATTTTCAGAGCCATAAAGAAGGATTTTAGGGAGCCACAGAGAGGGAGTTTAGGGAGCCACAGAGAAGGATTTTAAGGAGCTACAGGGAGCCACACAAAGGGATTTTAAGGGGCCACACAAAAGGACTTCACGGGCCAAAAATGTCAACAACAACACAAGAATCAGACAATCTCCGGCAGCCAGCAGTGGACGCGTGAAAAATGATCTAATCTCCCTGCCAAGGAATTGTTGGAGGGAGTCTGCTGGTATCATGAAGGAGGGAGGAGGGAAGGAGGGGGAGAGGAGGGAGGGGGGAGGGGATGGGAGGAGGGGGAGGGAGGAGGGAAGGAGGGAGAGGAGAGGAGGGGAGGAGGAGAGAAGCAGAAGAGGGAGAAAGGGGTGGAAGAGACGAGAGAGAGAACGAACGGAAGGATAAGAAAGGGAGAAAGGTGAGAAGATAAGATAGGAAGGACGGAAGGAAGGAGATTGGAGAGAAAAAGTGGAAAGAGAGGCAGAAAAGGATAGAAGACAAAAGAGACGGCGGAAAGGACGAATGATGAGGAGAGAAAGGTGAGAATCAGGGAGGAAGGGAGGGAAGGAGAAAGAGTAGAAGGAAAGGAGGAGGAGGAAAGGTGGGAAGAAGGGAGAGAGAGAGAGAGAGAGAGGGGGAAGGAAAAAAATGTGAAAGAGAAGAGGGAAAGGTGAGGGAGGGTAGAAGAAGGCAGATGAAATTGTAAAATAATAAAGTAGAGAGAGAGAGAGAGAGAGAGAGAGAGAGAGAGAGAGAGAGAGAGAGAGAGAGAGAGAGAGAGAGAAGAGAGAGAGAGAGAGAGAGAGAGAGAGAGAGAGAGAGAGAGAGAGAGAGAGAGAGAGAGAGAGAGTCACATCAAAGTCTGGCGAACGAGTGACACACACACACACACACACACACCCTACACTATATTTACACAGTATATTTCGTCAAGAGAGTAACCTACCACAAACACATCATACACAACCCCATTCACTTATCATCCCAAGAAGTGACCGGAAAAGGCTGTTTACTCGCGTCCGTGTTTGTGTTTGATAATGTGTCCGTGTATATGTGTGTGTGTCCATGTATGTTTGGCAGTGTGTGTGTGTGTGTGTGTGTTTGTCAATGTTCCAGCGTCGCTCTGTCTATTAATACCTGTAAACTTATCTGTTGACTGTTACTGTCATAAAAATATGTCTGTCTGTTGCATTGGGTGAACATATTCTGTTTCCTGTTAGAATTTAGTGTAATTGTCTGTCTGTCTGTCTGTCTGTGTCTGTCTGGGTGAGTATATATTTTCCCGTGTCTGAATGTTTACCTTTGTGTGTCTATCTGTCAGTCTGTCTATCTGTCAGTCTGTCTGTCTATGTGTGTGTGAAATCCGTGTAGATAACGTATAAATATCTGTCATATGTTGGTTAATCCACGCATGACTATCAGTTTGGTAATAGAATGATACTTCTGTCTGTCTGCCTGTCAATGTCTGGCTGTCTATTTGTCTACCAGTCTCTGTCAGAAAGAAATACAAAGACGTCAACAAGAAAAATAAGAGAATGGAAAAAATATACAAAGATGGAAGCTTGAAATCAGCGTTCGGTTTTAGAAAATAATGATGTCCTTGGTGGGGAAAAATAAGCGTTGAAAAGCTAAAATAAACTTTGGGGGCGGATATACACTGAGGGCATTGAGAAGCTAATATAAGCATCGAAATATGGAAATAAGACAAAAAAATATTGGAAGGCTTAAATAAGTCTGGAAAGTTAAAGTATGTCCTGGAAAGGTAAAATAAGTCCCGCAAAGCTAATATTAGTCCTGGAAAGCTAAAATAAGTCCTGGAGAACTAAAATAAGTTCTGGAAAGCTAAAATAAGTTCTGGAAAGCTAAAATAAGCGTTCGGGTGCGGAAATAAGGTCCTTGACTGGAAAGAGCTGGACGGGGCGTGGACTAACCGGATGCACCATCGTCAGAAATCCATTTCATCTGCCAGGCATAAACCCTACTGAGTTGGAGAACCTAACGGGATGCTCTCTTTCTCCCTCTCCCTCTCCTTCTCTCTCTTTTCTCTCTCTTTTCTCTCTCCTCTTCTCCCCCTCTTCAGCTCTCTCACTTCCTTCTCCATTCCCCTAACATTCCTACTCATTTCCCTCTCTTCTGTCATCTCCCCCATCCCTACCCATTCCCTTCTCTTCTCCTCACTCCATTTCCTCTATCACCCCCTCTCCTCCTCCTCCTCCCTCTTCCTTCCCTCTCTGTTCTACATTGCAGATTAAACAACCCTTGCCTCTCGACCGACCACCACCACGACTACAACCATTCCTGCCATCACCAATCACCACCCTCACCACCATTACCTTCCCCAACTACCACCATCATTCCGCCACCACCACCACCACCATCCCTTCCACTACCACCACCACCATCCCCTCTACTACCACCATCGTCACCACCACCATTGCCCAGTTTCTAGGCCTGCCACCACCACCACCACCACCATCACTACAACCACCACCACCTCGATATGCAGATGACCCGGGCGGGGAAATGAGCGTTTTCCTGGGGATATTGAGCGTGTTTTCCTGATCTCTGGAAGTCGTGGTGAGAAGCCAATGGTTGCTCACTGCCTCTCCATCACGTCCACTACCTCTACCCGTGACCCAGGGAGAGGAGGGAGGGAGGGAGTGAAGGGAGAGAAGCAGGGAGAAGGGAGGGAGTGAGGGAAGAAAGAGAGGGAACGGGAGGGAGAGGTTATCGTAGCTTGAGATCGTTAACTCTCTCTCTCTCTCTCTCTCTCTCTCTCTCTCTCTCTCTCTCTCAAGGCATTAACCAACCACTGGTAATCATTTCTAACACACACACAGGACTTTTCTTGTTATTTCCTTACATTTACGTACATTCTTGGACATTTGTATTCATCAAAATACATTTAGAGGAAAACACCAAGTTATGGGTATTTCAGATATCATTTACAGATATTTATGGACATTTCACAAAATATTACAAGACATTTACAGTAATTTACGAATAAACAAAAACTCTCACCAAAAAAAAGTATTTAAAAAGGAATCGAAAAAATATTCTCGAACAGTTTAGGACATTTTCAGACATTCACAGACTTAAACCGACTCACACCTAACCTAACCTAACCTAACCTAACCAAACCTAACCCTCTAGGTGACATTAGGGTGTTTAATCAGCACAAAGCTTGAGGGATTAAACTTTAGGTGACTTAAGTTTATTTTTCACCACTTTTGGCTTCCGTATTCTCCTACATAATATTTTCCTTCTACAAAGAGATGTTAAAACAGAGTTAATTTACTCCCTTAAATATCTTTACCACTTTGATGTTAATTCTAATGGCGCATTAACTGTACTGAGACTCGACTAGATATATTTAGTTATGCACAAGAAGTTTAGCGAGGCTGATATTATGTACACACACACACACACACACACCCGCACCAACACACCCACACCCGCACCAACACACCCACATACCCACACACCCACACCCACAAACCCACACCCACACCCCCACACCCACACACACTAAAGTCTCTAAGCTCATAATCCAATAACCACACAAGTCATCAACAATTAAACCCTTAAGAGAGACAAATCACTTATATACCAGAGAGAGACTCGGGTAATGGGGTGAGGGGAACACAGCACATCATATTAATCTCCATTTTCAATTACCCAAACACACAGACGAAACCAAAGTGACAGAACATGCAAATTAGTGTGTGTGTGTGTGTGTGTGTGTGTGTGTGTGTGTGTGTGTGAAAGAGAGAGATAGAAAGAGAAGAGAGAGAGAGAGAGAGAGAGAGAGAGAGAGAGAGAGAGTAACGTCATCACCCTCAGAGGTCTGGCTGGTGCGATACCCGGAATTAATGAGCCCTGGCACCAGCTGGCTGGCTACATCCGTGGAGGTTATATCAGGGTGATGTTGTGGTGTGGAGAGAGAGAAGACTAGGAGGAGGAGGAGGAGGAGAGAGAAGACTAAGAGGAGGAGGAAGAATAAGAGGAGGAGGAGGAGTAAAGAAGATGATGGTTTTTGAAGTACTGGAGGAATGAGGAGAAGGGATAGGGAGTGTTTTGGAGTTAGCTATGTGAGTATTTTATGATGTCTTGGAGGATGAGAGCGAGAGAGAGAGAGAGAGAGAGAGAGAGACTACAAAATCCAGATTGTAGAAGATAAACGCCAAGGTATCACAATCAACACAACAATAAACGACTAAACATTATAGTAAACATTGTATAATTATCATCGAGCACAATAGAAGGACAGTGTCATCCTCACTGGAAGCCAAAACAAGACTGTGAATCATCCTACAAATCAACACAAGTACTGGAAGTTAACCCCAATTGAAAATCAACACCATCGTCCCAACTGAAATTCAACACAAAGTCTCACACGCACGCACGAACACCCACCCACACACACGCCCACCCACACAGACACCCACCCACACACACACCATCAGGGGATCGTCGGTGTCTCATCCGGCATCACCTGGAAGGACCGGAGGCAGCCCACGACCCAGATGACCACTCCGGAAGCCTCGCTGGAAGCCCCCTGGAAGGTCCCTGGGAAGGCTTCCTTGGTCCAGACGCCGCTTCCAGAACTCGCAGTGCTAATGGGGCGTAGCGCTCGGCCGCCGCCTCTTTTGTTTCGAAGCGTGGAGGGCTGACCTGCCTGGTTCCGGAGGTGCCCAGCGGCGGAGACGTGGGGAGTGGAGGGGAGAAGGGAGGAGGGGAGGAAGAGAGTAGGAGGAGAGGAAGAGACGAGGAGAGGAAGAGAGTAGGAGGAGTGGAAAAGAGGGGGAGTGGAAAAGAGGAGAAAAAGAGAGTAGGAGGAGGAGAGGAAGAGCGAGGAGGAGGAAGAAAGGGAGAGAGAGAGAGGAGGAGAAGAAAAGAAGAGAGGGAACGAAGAGGAGAGGAAGAGAAGAAGAGAGAGGAGGAGGAACAGAGAGGAGGAGGAACAGAGAGGACGAGGAAAGAGAGGAGGAGGAGAGAGAGGAGGAAAGAGAGGAGGAAAGAGAGGAGGAAAGAGAGGAAGAGAACAGGAGGAGGAGAAGACAGAAAAGGAGAGGAGGAAAAGAAGAGGAAGAAAAGGGAGATGAGGAGAAAGAGGACACAAACACCTCAACACACCTGTACTCTCAAACACCTGTACTCTCAAACACCTGTACTCAGACACCTGTACTCAGACACCTGTACTCTGAACGTAAATATAAACCTATGTTATTATCACACACTCTCATGTACTCCAGTGACACGAAAAAAAAATATTCCTTTCATAAATAAAAACCCATTGATTACCATAACACGTAGGAGAAAAAAAGCGAAATAATAAAACAAAATACCACAGCTTTTGTACACCATAAACTAGAGGTATTTTACATTCATTTTTACATTCATTCATTTAATTAATAAAAGTCTTCAAAAACCTCCAAAGTTATTTATTTGAGTATTTGTTCAGTAATTAAAACCCACCTGAGTGAAAATTACCTGAGACATCCCACTACATTAATTAAGGTAGTGATGTATGACCCACCAACACCCACCTCTCCTCCCTCTTACCCCTTCCTTACCTTCCCCCCTTTCATTCTTATCTCTATCCCTTTCTACTTCCCCTTTCTTCCCTCTCCTCTCCACTTTTCTTCCTTTGTTTCCTTTCCTTTCCCTTTCGTCTTTTTTCCTCCTTCCCTCCTCTTTCTTCATTTCTCCCCCCCTCATCCTTCCTATCTCCTCTACTTCTCTTCCATACTACCTTTCTTCCTTCCTCCCTCTCCTCCAGCCTCTTCTCCTCTCCCCCTCCCTCACCCCCCTCCCCCAAGCGTGTGTGTAACTCCTCTCATTTGCATCTCCAAATTCCTTATTAACTCTCGCATAAAAGTGATATACATTACCATTTCAAGAGCCAATTGTTCTTTTTTTCTTCTTCAATATGAACGTTTAACATTTCTGTCCGACACACTCTAATATATATGCTGTAGATATGTGTTTAATGTTTATTTTTATTATTATTATTATTATTATTATTATTATTATTATTATTATCATCTATAAGTGCCATAAAGAACCATCGTCCCAGTAACAAAACCTCGTACTTATAATCTTAACCTTATGACATCATTACCAAAATAAATAAACCAAAACTGTACACTCAAAATATTAATTACAATATATATATAAAATTATTGAAGTGCATTTATATAATTATTTGGTATATTTTACTTTGGTGTCATAAAATATATATTGTAAGATAAGTTTAAATTTTATTCTTATTAAAGCATCAGTGGAGGAAAATACGATCGAAATAATTAAGCAAATGGAAAGAAAGGGGGTGAAAATAAGGTGAATAAATAAGACAAATAAACTAGAGAAATATATAAAAAAGAGGAAATAAAGCTTAAAATAAAGAATAAAAGAAAAAGAACCGTATGAGAAAAGAGAGAATGGTGAGGAAAGAGACGGTGAAGGAAATGAAAAATGATTAATAATTGAGGGGAAATAATGAAAGTGGGTTAAGTAATGAGGGAGGTAGAGGGAAAGAGATTGCACCTACCTCCTCCTCCTCCTCCCCCCCCTTCCAATTTCATGAGGACTTACAACACAGCTTCCGACACACCTCACTGACTCCTCACTCATTCTCACCTGCAATCTAATTAACCTTCCCCAAAAAGTCATAGACCTCCCAAGGATTCAATTATCGAAGTTGGATACCTCCCTCTGGTTCACGCCCTCACTCTAACACTCCCTTACCTACTGTGTTTCTCATAACCTTAACTAATTAATAAGTCTGAAAATGTTTCCACCACCATGAGGAAAACACGTCTGGGCTGACAAAGAAGGTTAAAATAAACGAAAAATGTTGATTATGGATGTGTATCAGAGATGAGAAATGATGTATGTTTCTGTCACGGAGATTTTTTTTTTTTTTAATGTATGTGGAATATGTCTCACAGGGAGTGATATTTAAGAAGTATTGCTGGTACTCTCTCACTCACCCTTTCTCTCTTACACAGCTACCAGAAATATTCAAAGAGTGATGCTGCTTCATCTCTGGCGATCATCTCCATCACCATCTCCCGACATTTCCCCGATAACTCGTATGCCAGTAGTCAGCAGGAGGGAGGAGACGCCCCGCTACCCAAGTCCCCATTATGCGTCAATATTTATCTACGACTCGACATTCGACTTTCTGGAAATCGGCTTGAAACGGCCGCCGGTCCATCATGGGGAGAGTGATGTAAGTCTGAAAGTCAGTTCGTCATAAGGGGTGGGAAGAAGGGAGAGGGAGGGAAAGGGGGAGGGAAGGGGCAATTCTATACGTACCCCCTGATGCCCTTAAGCGGTATATATAGATAATCCATAAGAACAGTGAAGGTACCCGGTAAAGTCGTGTTATATAAAGGGTCCTCTCCCCCAGCAGCACCACGCCCCTTGCTAGTGTTCAATAACCAACACAAAAGTCAAATATGGAGATGGTATGAAAATGTGTAAGGCGAGAATGGGCCAAAAAATATGGCCCACATAAAATCAACCGAGATGGTCATTTTTAGTCCAGTGGTTTCTCTACTCCTCCTCCTCCTCCTCCCTCGCTTCTGTGTTGCCTCCTTCCCTTCCTCCCATACATCGTGTTTGAGTGAGTCTTTAGCTAACAGAGACCTCCTCCTACATACACAGTACCCACACCACCAGAAGGACTATTCGTATATGTACTGGAAAGAGATATTGGCCGCATTTTATCCACAGTCTAAGAAAATATTCACATGCCTATCGAGGTCTCTCTCTCTCTCCCCTAAGAAAAAAAAAATTGTATGATGAAAAAAGCATCAAATTTGTTTAGACAGCTCGACAAGGGGGCTGCGTAGCTGGTCGAGTGAGGGGGATGAGGCGCTATTGAATTTTAAAGTGAATTTTTCGGAAATCCACAATGACAACTGGCACTGAAATATAAAACCACAAATCTACTCTAAGTGGACGCGGGCGGGAGTTGCCAAGGCGGACAGAACTCTTACACCAGATATTCGTCCGAGTTTCACCAAAGTTTTGAAGCGTTTCGACACCATTATCAGACCTTCCTCACACTTAGGATTCTATTTCCACGATTCCTTCCGCCCAAAACACCAATATCGGTCATAATTCTGAGGATTTTTGAAGAGGAAAAGACAATTAATACGGATTTGAAGCTTTAAATACGACACGGATGCATAGTTAAACTTTACCGTGTAAGAGTTCGGTCAGACGGTGTTGTGAGAGAGACCAGCACTGGTTGGCTCAGGCTGCCGGACCTTTGCGGCTCCTCTTTGATTTCTTCGCCTTTCCTCCTCTCCTTTTATCCATTTTTCCTTTTGTTCCATATATCGAGAATTTCCTTTTTCCTTTGTTTTCCAGGTTATAGCCCCCCTCCCCCCACCATGTGCTCATCGGTCTTAAGGAGGTTGACTGATCGTTAGTATTATAGTACAGGTGATGGTGAACCGCCTACCTTAAACCTTATATTTTTTTACCTGGTGTGTTTCTTGTTAACTGTGTCCCTCAAGACTACATGGAGCGGAACGTGAATGTTTCTATGTCGTGTTTAAATATTTGTAATTGGTAAATACGTCTACATATCTAACTACATACATAATTATCTCCGTACATGTATGACTAACTACGTACATAATCATCTATGTATACTAATTTATATACATACTCAGTTATATGTGTACTTGCATATATGTATACTCTTATATCTACACATAGCAATCTAAATGTACTCTTATCCATATGTACACTTACACATCTGTATACAACTACTTATTACAGAAAACACAACAAAATACACATCTTATACAACCAATGGAATTCTTTATCAAGGTGTTTACATACAGAAATAATCCCACAAACACTATTTACATTATATTTATACATCATTATTACGTAATCAGTCGCTCCAAAAAATATCTTTACTGGGGAGGGGTTGGGGAGGGGTTGGGGAGGGGGGGGGAGATGAATTTCAGAACGAACACTGTGACTCCTGTTGCCTCGGTAGGGTTGTCAAAATCCTTCGTCCTTTGTGTCATATTTTGTCGAACATAATTTTTTAATACATTGAGAGACACAAATTTCCATGAGGCATTTGATAATTTATTTAAGGTTAATATAGGGAAAGAGGAATGGGATATTGACACCAGAATTCAGTACAAACACACACACATTTAATACGCCATAGAGCTATACTTAACTTTAGTGATACCAATGATGTTTCTCGTGAAATTCTTGTAAACTTTAACAAATTATATTACATAAATCTCTGACTTGATAACAAATATTTATAAATAAGTTTCCCTCTTTATAAACACGGTATCACTGCTGGAGGCAAGAAATTGATGGTCGGCGCCCGGGTAGCCCCCAGCCCAGCACTCATGTCATTAAATACTAAACTTTGCTGTTGGGGAAGAGAATGCAGTCAGGTACAGTGGCGGCGACACTACCTCCTTATGTACCGAAAAAGGAGAGGTCTTAGTCTACTGTACAATATGCTGTATACACACTAAAGGGCCGTCAAGGTATGCACACCCCTAGTAGTAACTCCAGCAGAGGACGTCTTATCAGGGACTTCCAGGAGGTTATCTATCAAAACAAATTAAAGATCGACACCACTCGCTGAGGAGGAAAATATCAGGACACATCATGCAGACTGAGGCGATTTCCATGCAAAGTTGGTGGTGAGGGTTGAGGTCTTCCGCATGAGGCAGGAGCGGGAAGCCCAGCGCCACAGATCGGAATTTGAACCAAGAGTGTGCTTGCTTATCGGCCGTCATTATACCCTGTTCCCTACCACGCTGCCTATGAATTATACATATGCAAATAAGGGTATTAGGCCCTTATGTGTGAGTACCCAGCGATTATCTAGCTAGAGAATTATATAATCATGACCTTTCTACCCGAGTAATTCTCCCTAACAGTGACCTTCATGTCCGGACCTGGGGGGTAATGATAGTCATTGTATAATTCAACGCGAAATACGACAGAGCTCGACCACTCACGCTCTCAGGGCTTGAATTTTGCTGTGAATTTATCTGGTGGACGCGACACTGGCAGGGGTGCTGGTGTGGCCCATGGTGGTGTGGGTCATGGTGGTGTGGGTCATGGTGGTGGTCTAGCCCATGGTGGTGGTGTGGGTCGTGGTGGTGGTCTAGCCCAGTGGTGGTGTGGATCATGGTGATGGTGTGGATCATGGTGGTGGTGGTGGTGCAGCCCATGGTGGTGGTGTGGGTGGTGGTGGTGCAGTGGTGGTGTGGGTCATGGTGGTGGTGTGGATCATGGTGGTGTGGATCCTGGTGTGGTGGTGGTGTGGGCTGTGGTGTTGGTGGTGGTGTGGACCCTGGTGGTGGTGGCGTGGGTCCTGTGTGGTGGTGGGGCCCAGAGAGAGAGAGAGAGAGAGAGAGAGAGAGAGAGAGAGAGAGAGAGAGAGAGAGAGAGAGAGAGAGAGAGAGAGAGAGAGAGAGAGAGAGCATGATGGAAGGGCCCCAAAAGGGACTCTTTATCAACCTAACTTCTCCTCCCACATAATATTCCCCATCACTTTTTTTCACCATCTCTTACACTTTTCAGGAGAGTCTCAAGATGTGATGATGGAGAAGACGAGAGAGAAAGAGAGAGAGAGAGAGAGAGATGATCCTAACTACATACGTTAACTTAGTAACTCCTAAAAGAAAATAATTAACTCGAAGAAAACTTATCAATTCAGAACGACATTAAAATCATCCCCCCCCCAACCCCACCCCTTGTACCATCACACATGTAAAAACTGATAATTGATCAATCTATTCTACTCCAATTACCTCATGTAAATTAGCGATTGATTAGTCAATTATCCCGGCCGATCGATAATAATTTTGATCATCCCTTCAACTTTTCCAGAATGATTGGCTCAGTTTGCATCTTCGTTCAATCTATTTCCAAATGTTAACTTGATTTTCTTTAGAACCACATAACTAAACTTTTCTTACCAATCTACTTAAACTTAGAATGAATCACCAATTTGGGTTGACGATCATTAGTTTATTCCATGATTGAATTGGTTTGATTTTTTCTACTATGTAATGTTTTTCCCCCTGGTGGTGATGGTCAGTCTAATTAACTCGAGTGAATGGCTACTACTGAATAGAATCTCCAGCTCAGTCTTCAATGGGTCCAGTCTAACCTAATCTATCTATCTATGGGGTGTCGGGGCCCTATGTAAATAAGTCCTAGTCTTAATGGGTGCTAGATCTAGTGGACCCTAGTTCTAATGGGCTCTAGATTTAATGGGACCTACTATTAATGAGTCCTAGATCTAATGAGCCATAGTATCAATGGGCCTTAGATCTAATGGGCCCAAGTTTCAATGAACCCTAGATGTAATGGGCCCTAGTTCAATGGGCCATAGATCTAAGGGGCCCTAGTTCTAATGGGCCCTAAACTTTTACTCAATGGTTCAACGTGTTTAAGGAAGGGACTGATGGTCGCTGCTGTCTGGACGTCTGAGTTATGTGATGACTTTGTTTACTCGGTTTGGGTGATCTATCTATCTATCTATCTATCTATCTATCTATCAACAGCCTGCCCATCGCGCCTCTCCTTCCCTCCCTCCTTCCTTTCCTCCCTCCAAATCCATCCACCCCCACCCTCTCTCCTCTTCCCTTAACCACCACCCTCCCTCCACCTCTCTCCTTCCACCTCCCACCCTCCCCTTCCCTCCCATCACCCCCAACCTCCCCTTCCCCCCCTCTACACATCCCTCAACACACAGCCTCAGGTTCATTTTTCTTCTTGATTTCTATGGAAAAAGATTTGGTAGGAGCGTGTGGTGGTCATTACAGTTATTATTGTCCCCCATCTGTGCTCCCCTCATCCTCCTCCCTTCTCTTCCTCTTCATCCTAGTCACCTCTCCTCTTCCCTACTTTCTCTCTTCCTCTTCATCCTAGTCTCCCTTCCTCCTCCTCCTCCTCTTCCTCAAACTGTTCCATTCACCCTAATCGCCCCTTCACATCACCTTAATTCCTCCCTCACACCCTCCCTACCTACTTACCCACTTCCCCCTCCTCCTCCTCCACCCTAATCATCCTCACCACCACCTCTCCCTTCTTTGCCATCACCCTAATCCCTCCCTCATACTCTCCCTCTCTCTCCGTGATTCATTCTACAAGAGTAACACCATCATCATCACCATCATCATCATCACCATCACCAACACCATCATCACATTCCTCTGTCGCCTGCTGGTGGGTCATTGTTCACAGATACAAACGTTTGTCCTTCTCCCGTTATGTATTTCCAGGAATTTTTGTACACTAACACACGGGGAACATTCTACATAAACATTCACTCTTTTGTCCCGTGTTAATACAATAAGCCATTCCCTGTGTTAATTACTGTTAGAACGACTAGATGTTATTGTTTGCCTGTGTGTTGGCAGTTAGTAGTAGTTTCATATCCGTCTAAGGTTAGTTAAAGGAGGTGATTGTCATAGGTCATAAAATAGGATGAAAATAATGATATAAATGTAAAGAAAATAACTTGACGTAAAGAAATGGATAAAAAAAAACAACGATAAAAAAATAAAACAATAAAATAATAATAATAATAATAATAATAATAATAATAATAATAATAATAATAATAATAATAATAATAATAATATTAATAATAATAATAATAATATAGAAACTCAACTATGATATAAAATAGAGTTTGTGTCACCTCCTCCCCCCCCCCCTCTCTTCCTCCTTTGCCCTGAATTCGAAAAAGAAAAACATGATGCCTCAGTGACACGAGAAGTCACTTAAGCCGGCCGTGGAAGACATCAGCAGTCACATAAAACTCAATCATGGCCCCGCGGTCGCCTGATCCCTTCGACACCAACAGTGCCTTAAAAACACCCCAACCCTCTTATGCTTCTCCCATAAAAGAAAACCACTGTATGCAGACGCCAGGAGATGGTAAAGGAAAGCCTGGCGCTGTCGATTGCCTGTACTAGAATTGTTTAGATTTTGTTTTAAGCAGAAGGTGGTTACGGAAATGCCTGGCGTTGTCGATTGCCCGTACTGGAAATGTTGTTTTTTTGGGGGGGTTATTTTAAGGGGTAAAGGGGCGATGAATGTTGAGAGAGCCACATCTTGCAGGTCAGGGCAGGAGGGGCGTCTACAGGTTCTTTACAAGGGCGGAAGACACGGGCGATCATCCCCATGTCATTTTTTACTCGCTTCCCCAAATTGACAAACGACCTCGAGATTTGCATTGATCACGTCCCCTCTATCACACGCTTCTGGACGAGGGGGGGGGGGGAGTATCCTAACGATCATTGGCTCTTACGAGGGGTCGAATTGGGCCCTTAGGTCACCCGAGCGTAGAGGTCATCCACCCCCTCCCTCCTTTCCCTCTCCTCGGAGGTCGGATCACGATGTGAGGCCTTCCTTCAGGAAGAGAGAGAAGAGGGAGAAGGAACAGCAGGAGGTGGCAGGAGGTAGGAAGGAAAGAGGGGAGGGAGAGGGTGTGGGTGGTTCTTCCTGACCTCTGGTGGTAGGAGGAAGAGCATCGGAGTCCCTCTGGATAGCCCGTGTCGACGCTTATGAATATATTACCGAAGAGGAAAACTTTACCGTGGGTGAGATATCCGATCAGTGCGGCTCTTGGGGGGGGGGAGTCTGTCTGTTTAGCTCACTGTTGCTACTGGCGACTGTTACTGAGGGACTAGATTACCGTTGCTACTGTTGTCCTTTAGTTACTGTTCACAGCTTATGGGAGACTTGTACTTGGCTCCTGTTGCTGTTAGTACCTGTTACTGATGACTGACTTCCTGTTAGTGATGATTGGCTTTCTGTTGCCCTTGTTTTCTCGACTGTTAGTGTCTCTTAGTGATGGCTTTCAGAAAATATGACTTACTTTTCATATAACGTTGACCCCAAAATCACTCAACTTTTTTTATAACTAATAATGTCACAAACAATAAATACTCGTATGTCTTTAATTAAATTTCTACAGTTGTTTTACATGAAATTAAGAAGATGGCCTCTTCTCCCTCTTCCTCGGCCTCCTCTCCCTCATCCTTGACCTCCTCTCCCTCATTCTCGGCCTCCTCCTCCACCATCCCCCCTACCCCACCGATGGTACTGTACCTCCTCCACCTCCCACCATCTCCACCACCACCACCTCCACCTCCCCTTACAGCCATCCCATCCACCTGCACCAAGCATTTAATACACAGGTAAGCTTATCACACACAGGTAGATGCTTACTGATAAATTTAACAATCCAGTTAACATTTCCAGTTCCAAACGTCAGTATTTACAGCAGCAAACATTAATCTATCAAAATTCTTCAGCAACTGTTAGCGAATAAGTCACACAGAATCACGACCTCAAAGACATTTAAATATCAATGGAACTAAATCAACATACATTCCCCTCAACAATGTTCTATCTCCACAAGGTTGTGTTCAAAACTAATCTAAAACCACAACACCAAGACAGACTAAACAAAAAAGAAAATATTTGATCGTTTAACAAAAATGCCTGACCAGTGGATGACAGACCATCATTGTGTAAGATAATTTATTTCTTTTCTCAGTCTGGGCTTTTTTGTTCCCAAGTGCAGTTCTTCATTTTATTTCTCTAACACTTTATAACTCTCAAAAGGGTTGAATTATATGCTTTCTCTCTGATCTTCTTTGTCAACTCAACTACTGTGATTTATATCTCTTACGGTGTTTTCAATTACATTCTGTTCTGTGTCTTTGATCTCCTCTTCAAAAGCTTTTCACTGCCTTCACTTCTTCACCTTATCAGAGTCTGTACCTTGTATTGTCATTCACGCTGATTTAACATTGAGTTTTACCTCGACTGTGAGAGAGAGAGGAGGAAGTACCTTAATATGGCCTAATTTTAAACATACATTAAAGTCATAAATCAATCCTAAATCCTCTTGTCTATTCTTGTAAAATTTTGTTAAAGTTTTCTGATTAATAAAATAGTCGCTCTTTATTTCCCATTTCTCATTACTGATAATTTTTCAGAATATTCCGTGATATTTGTTGTTTTCATGACTTTTTTTCAGGATTTTTAATGATTGTGAGAACTTTAGGTCATGTTTCTCTATTCTTTATTCCTTTTATTTACTCTTCAGGCTCTCAAACTTATTTACATCTTATTTTCTTATTTTTTCTTTATTTTTTTTTCTGGTCCATCTTCATTTCTCAATTACCTTCACTATTATCATTTTTCTCTCAAGGACACCAACCATCACCTCACCTCGCTTATCACCACACCCTCTCACCCCACACTACTCCCTCTCTGTCCCTCTCCTCCTCCTCCTCCCACGATTCCTCCGCCCCTTCTCCTCTCCTCCTCCTCCTCCCACTCCTGCCCCCTCTCCCCCTCACTTACCCCATCTCCCTCCTTCCCTCTCTCCCCCCACCACCCCTCTCTCCCCCCTATTCTCCCTCTCTCCCCACCACCCTCTCTCCCCCACCAGCCTCCCTCCCCACTACCCACACAATAGCACCAGAACAATACCACCTCCCGCCTCTGTTATCTTTTGTCTCGATTCAACATCTAATGTCATCCCCATCGTCACCTTTTATGAACACACACACACACACACACACACACACACACACACACACACCAGACACGTTAAGACTCAAGACGTTAAGACTGAGACACGTTAAGACTATAAGATACATTAAGACTCAAGATACACTTTAGATTAAACACACACAGACTTACATACAAAGACTCAAGATACACTAAGACTCACACACACACACACAAGACTCAAGACACACTAAGACTCAAGGCACACACACACACACACAAGACTCAAGACACACTCAAGACTCAAGGCACACACACACACACACACAAGACCTCAAGACACACTAAGACTCAAGGCACACATACATACAAGACTCAAGACACACACAAGACAAGGCACACACACAAAGACTCAAGACACACTAAGACTCAACACACACACACACACAAGACTCAAGACACACTAAGACTCCAAGGCACACACACACACACACACACAAGACTCCAAGACACACTAAGACTCAAGGCACACACATACAAAGACTCAAGACACACTAAGACTCAAGGCACACACACACACACACAAGACTCAAGACACACTAAGACTCAAGGCACACACACACACAAGACTCAAGACACACTAAGACTCCAAGACACACACTTAGAACTCAAAGACACATTTAAGAACGGACCTGGGTTAGCATTCTCCCCCCTTCCTCCTCCTCCTCTTATTATTCCCCTTCCTCCATCTCTTCCTCATATAAACACTTAAGTCGTTTCTAATGCGAGTGAGAGCGTCTTATTGCCTCATTACCATACTGTAGCCTTGTCATTGTCGCTCGTGATAAGATGGTGGTAAGAAAGGGGGGATATTTCTGGAGATTTATGTCCTTAAGGGGTGGTTAAGGGGTGGTGAAGGGATGGGGGTGAGGGGGGGGTGAGGGGTGTTAAGGGTGTAGTAAGGGGGTGGTGAGGGGGTGGTAAGTGTGTAGTAAGGGGTAGTAAGGGGTCTTTCTTGTAAGGGAGTAGACTAAGGGGAAGCTGTTGTGTTTAGATAAAAAGATGTGTTTTGAAGAAGAGATTTTGTATATGTGTATGAGTTTGTTTTAGTAGATTTGTTTTATTCTTGTGGATTCCTTCTGTGTTTAGAATCACCTGAAGATTAGCCCCCCTAATAGCTATCTAGAAGGGTTTGGTTTGGTTAGGTTAGTTAAATTTAGGTTAGGATAAGTTTGGTTATGCTGGGTTAGGTTAGGTTAGGTTAGGTTAGGTTGGTTAGGTTAGGTTAGGTTAGGTTGGTGATCTTCAGGTGAGATAAGATGTGGGGTGCGTGGCTAATCTTCAGGTGATCCCAAATCTATATAACATTAATCAATTCTCTTCGTTCAAGATACTACACAGGCTTCTTCCATATCCCACACCAAGAGCAGTGAAGCCTCGCCCTTAAGACTTTCAACATCAGATTTATAAGGCAATTGTCAAGTTTATTTTATATCACCAATAAATACAAAATAAAATTGATTGGTAAAAGTGACAGACTAAACTACCCTATCCTAACCTATCCTAACCTAGCCTAACCTATCCTAACCTATCCTAACACTTTACCACAAGAATACTTTCAGTTTCGGTCTTCAAGTTCATGTAAGTTTTCAATAACTGATCCAATGAAACTTTTAAGAGGTCAAGGTCACGAGGTCGAGGTCACGAGGTCGAGGTCACGAGGTCGAGGTCACGAGGTCGAGGTCACGAAGTAAAGGTCACGAGGTAGAGGTCACGAGGTCGAGGTCACGAGGTCGAGGTCACGAGGTAAAGGTCACGAAGTAAAGGTCACGAAGTTAAACTTTATGTAAATGAACTTTTTAAACATTCCATCAATTTCTAATCTTTATGAGGAAAAGTTTACCTATATAGGATGTGGTGGTTAGGTTTGGTTAGGTTTGGTTAGGTTACGTTAGGTTTAATGTTAAGGTCGTTTATATGAAGGAGCAGAAAGTTAAGGGAAGCTAATCTTCAGGTGATCCGAACTAACTTACTGACGGAACAATATCTCCCATACATCTTTATTCATTAACTTCAAAACCCCTCACAGAGCACTTCACATTCTCTACACTAAGATCAAACAAAAACAACTTCTATGTTCTATTCAAAAACCTACATAAAAGAATTCTTCCCTTTATCACCTGTTTTACCTGAGTTTCCTCCTCCTTTCATTACCTGGTCCACACCTGAGATGAACTCATTAGGGTCCAGGATGTGTGTAAGAGGGAGTTGTTCTTCCTTGTTCCGGAGTGTGTAAAAGGGAGTTGTTCTTCCTTGTTCCGGAGTGTGTAAGGAGGAGTTGTTCTTCCTAATTTTGTTCCTCCACCCAAACCTCTATTACCTCCACCCATTCTCATTCGTTTCCACCCACTCTCACCTGTGTCCACCCATTAAGGCCCTCACCTCCACCCCTTCCCACCCTCACGTCCACTCCCTCCCACACCACATATCCGCCTCTCCCACCCACATCTCCACCCCCTCCCACACCACATCTCCACCCCCACCCTCAGCTCCACCCCCACCCACACCTCCGCCTCTCCCACACCACATCTCCACCCATTCCCATTCCATCCATCTCGCAATACCAACACCCTTACCCGTCCCGCCCACATCACCCTCCCTCCCCCTCCCACTACCGTCCCACTGTAGACATTGATAGAATCTTCGCCAGTAAATTGTCCCGTGTTGGAAAGGGTACAGTGGGGGCTAGGGGAAGGGGGTAGGGAAAGGGGGAAAGGGGTTGGCTAAGGGGCTAGGGTAAGGGGGCGCTAAGGGAAAGAAGGCTAGGGGAAGGAGAGCCAAGTGAAGGAGGGCTAAGAGGAGGAGGGCTAGATGAAGGAAGGCTAGTGAAGTGGAGTGATGGAAGGGGGTGACATGGGGGAAGTAGGGGGTGGATGGGCGATAGGAGCTGGAGGGGGGGGAGTGGGGAGGAGTGAAGGAGAGTCGGGGGAGTAAGTGGGATTGGAAGAATCTACGCCCTCCCCTCGTCCCTCTCCCACCTCATAACTGGGGAGAGGGGAGGAGGGGGGGGATTGGGGTGTAGAAGCTCCGAGTGAACGTCCTTTACTCCCCCACCACCCTCATACCTGCTGGCTCGGGAGGAGGGGGGGGGAGGGGGCAGGGAGAAAGAACTGAGCCCTTGGGAGTAAACGCCCCGTCCCCCCCCGCCCCCAACGACCTGGTTCTGGGGGTGAAGGCTCTAGGAGTTAAATTCTCCTCCCCTATCTTACCTATCTCAGGGGGACGTGTGAGCTGATATAACTCCCCTTCACACACCCCTACCCAATGCTCCACCTATTTCTGGAGGTAAGGGAGCTGAAGTGACTCTTCCCCACGCTCCCCTAATGCTCCACCTACCTCTGGAGGCGAGGGAGCTGGAAGTGAGCGCCCCCCTCCCAATGCTCCACTTATCTCTGGGGTGAAGGAGCTGAAAGTGACTCCTCCCACGCCCCCCCCAATGCTCCACCTATCTCTGGGGGTGAAGGAGCTGGAAGTGAGCGCCCCCCACTATTAATATCTGGCTGGCCGCTCGCTACCTCCATATATCAGAGCCGGATGACAGCATTCATATGTAAATACGTACACGCAACCTCCCCTGCCCGCACCACAGATGAGACGCCCGACCTGGGGGGGGGCGTGGAGAGGCAGGAGGAGGGAGAGGGTGGGAAGGGGAGTGGATGAGGGGAGAGGGGAGAGGAGGGATTGGGATGGGTGGAGTGCTGAATGAGTAGAAGGGCAGGGAGAGTAAAGAGTTGGTAGTAGAGATATATGGGAGGAGGAGGAGTGGGAGGGAAGAGACAGGAGTTGGAACAGGTAGTGAGAGGCAGGGGAAAGGAGAAGGAAGATGAAAGAGGAGTTGGATGGAGGAGGAGTGAACATGCAGATGGGGGGTGGGGAAGAGGGGCTGGGGGAGTGGGATGACAGGGATCTAGGGAGAGGGAAGAGAAAAGGAGGGTGAAAAACAGGACACTGGAAGTTGGTGAGGTTGAGATGGAGGGGAGGAGGAGGAGGAGGAGGTGGGAGAGGAGGAGGGGGAAGGAGGAGGTGGGGGGAGTAAGGAGCTAGGGAAACTGTGAAGTAGGTGGAAGAGAAGAGGTGAGGGAGCTAGGGAAGGAAGGGGAGGGGAGAGGAGTCAGAAGGGAGATAATCAGTGGGGACTATGGAGAATGGGGAGCTTAATGTGGGGAGGAGTGGTAGATGTTGGGAGTAGGGAGAGAAGATGAAAAATGGAGTAAAAGACAAGCAGAAGGGGAGGGGAGGAGGAAGACATGAGAGGTATAGAGAAGAAGGGTGATGAAGAGAGGAGGATTGGAGAAGAGGGGAGGTCATCTGGCCCACCTGATGGTACTGAACATAACACAGGTATGTAATAATGTAAATAAATGTAAACACACACCTAGGAAAATTTACACCAACGTGACTATAAACAATTTGTAAATCACTTTTATATTTTAACTTCCATTTACACATTAAGCTTGACATGACCTCTTGAAGCTTAAACCTTATTAATAGTGGATTTATCTTTTTTTATCTTTTACAAAATTGAGCGACAATTAATTTATCTTTGTACTTTTTTAAGGACGTCCTCGTGTTTTTAATTAAATATTGATAAATAATTAATTGACGCCATAAATTGCTCTCAAACTTAGTTCACTTGGATTTCTCTTGCGATATTGAAAACAAAAATCTCAAACTACAGAATTTGGGAATTTTAACAAAACTAAGTATTGTTAAAAATTCAATATAGATTCACCAGAGAAAAATAAAAGCATTTTCTTCAAGACAAAAAAATTAGTATAAATTTTCTAAGACATTAAAATATAATTACATCTCCACATGCAAAAAAAAAACACAATTGGACTTTTTTAACCTAAATAAAAAACTAATAATCTCAAAAAATAAAAAAACAAAATTGGTGTTTAATTAATAAATAGAAAAAAAATCCTTTCAAAAAGTAACAGTCAATAACTTCTTAAACGGAAAACAAAAATAATTAGCAATACAAAACAATAAACAGGTAATTATCTCCTCAAACCTCAGGTAAACCTTCTAACTAAGAGGAATTTTAATGAAGATGAAATCACAGGTGGTGAATATAGTTGTCAAGACCCAATATGTACTTGACACCTGTAGGAGCATGGATGTTTGTGTTACCTGTGGGTGTTGTCTCTGAGTGTCTGACCGAGGGAGACAGAGGAGAAGAGAGAAGAGAAGAATACAAGAGACGAGAAAAAGAAGAAGCAAAAACCCCACAATATAACAAACAAACAAACAATAACACACACAACACAACAAACACACACACACAAAAAAGCAACAAAACAATTAAAACACAACTACATTAATCCCTAAAAAGCGAAAATTAACCTCGAGTAATTATGACCATCTATTATGTGCTAACTTCAAAAGCCACGGATTCAACTATTCACATTAGACAAAACACAACAACAGCGAGATTAGTGTTACGTCATAACAAACTCGCTAATCCTAATCCGAGACCCCGGAAGCTGACTCATTCTAACCTCAACTTGATCTGTAATGTTAATTTAATCTAATCCAAACCTGACCTGACCTGACCTGACCTGACCTAACCTAACCTAACACAATCCTATTCTGTCTTATCCTAACCTAACCTAATCGTTAATCCCAGTCTTAGACCCGGAAGCTGACCTGTGACAAAAGATTCATACATAAATAAGCAAAATTCTCTCGGATTAACTACATGAAAAAATATCACACAAGGGATTTACAAAAACGTTAATAAACTCCTCCCGGATTAACGAGTGAAAAAAAAATCCACAAAACCGTAAATAAATTCTACCTCTATTTACCCGGAAAAAAATACACTAACACCGGATTCACGAAAATATAAACACACTCCTTCCGGATTAACTAAAAGATAGAAAAAATAACAACAGATTCACCACAAAAACGTCAACAGACTTCTCCCGGATTATCAAGAGAGAGAGAGAGAGAGAGAGGGAGAGATAAAAACTAAAACAAACACTGGATTCACAAAAACGTCAACAGACTTCTCCCGGATTACCAAAAGAGAAAAACAACAAAAAACAAAAGAGCGTCGCAGAAACAAAAAACAAGAGAGCGTCGTCGCAGCACCCAGGGACCGTCGGCACCTCACAACACTATGTTTGACAACGTCTTACTCCCCGTCTTCACATTGGTATTCCTATGACACAGATAAGATTGACATATGCAAATCCCTACACGTATCAGGAGCTAGGAGGGGAGGTACCTGATAACCCCCAAGCTGCTCTATGGTCGAAAATCACTCATAACATCAATAGAAGACACAATCGTAATGACATTTATCACTAGAGCTTCCTCACTCTCTACTAGTTCAAGACATTTTAAAGGTAGGTGTGTGTGGCAGGGATGGGTGGGTAACTGTCTAAAATTTACCTTTCCAATTATATCTACAGTGCCTCATATTTGATCAGATGCTTCTGGAACAAGACTCAACTTAAAAAAAGTCAGTGTTCCTTGGCCAGCTTTTAACAGATACCAAAGTGAGGACCTCTTTCTCACCCCCTCCCCCCTTACCAATCCAGCTCTCCTCCGTCCCAGAATCAATAGAGGGAGAGAGAAGTGAGAAGAAACAGATGACTGCAGCGTCTTGTGTTTGATGTGCAGGTTTGGATGCTGGTCACGTGAGATCGGCGACGCCCGCTGCTCGCTAGATGACGCTCTGATCAGCTGGGAGTGTGGCTGCCCTCCTAGTCTCTTAGTAGGTGCTATGGGCGGCCACCACCCCTCCTTACTGCTGCTGGTGGTGGTGAGGGAGGTGGTGAGGGAGAGGATTGGTGGTGGTGGAGAGGATTGGTGGAGGTGGTGGTGGTGGTGAGGGAGCGGGATGGTGGTGGTGAGGGAGCGGGATGGTGGTGGTGAGGGAGAGGGGTGGTGGGGGTGGCGGCGTTGAGGGAGGTTAGTGGTGGTAGTGAAGGAGAACGTTGGTGGTGGTAGTGTTGGAAAAGTTTGTTTATTTGTGATAGAAAAATTGTATCTGTCCTTTATGAAGTTATTGAGTTCAACCTTCTTTACACTTTTAATTCAACACCTGGAGACGATAAACCGACATTTAGAAATTATTGAAACTGAATATTTAATGTGTAATAAATTTTTCCCAAGTAATCACACACACACACACACACACACACACACACACACACACACACACACACACACACACACCCCCCACCCCACCCCTTAAAGTAGCCAAACACCATCTTCATTAAGGCACATGATATACATCTTCAGAGCTGGACAAGACGAGACAAACGCATAATTTCCTCCTTGTTAATGGTTTACTGTGACTTCCGCTGGCAAAAACTCGACTTCCTCCTCCTCCTCCTCCCTCTTCTTCTTCTTTCTCCACACCTCTTCATTATTCCTCCTTTTCATTCTTCCTCCTGCTCCTCCTCCTCTTCCTCCGCTTACTCTATCTCCTTTTCGCCTTTCTTCCCTCCTCTTCCTCGTCCTCTTCTTTCTTCTCCTCATCCTCCTCTTGTTCATTCTTCCCTCCTCCTCCCTCCTTTTCCTCTTCGTCCTTCACTCATCATCTTCCTTCCATAATCTTCCTTTCATCCTCTTCTTCCTTCTCCTCCTCCTTCTCCTCCTCCTTCTCCTCTTCGTCTTCATCTACACTTTCCCCCTCCTCCATCTACACTTCCTCCTCCTGGTAAACATTACTAGGAATTGATAATAAAGTTACAGGTAATAAGAACCATAATGAGCAGGTGATGTTAATTAAACTTCTCGCCAGGTGAGTCTTTGTCTTCTGTTTACGTCAAGGAATTAATGAAAACGTTGGGTTAAAAACAAGAATATTATGGCATAGATGAATAGATAGATAACGGAGTACTGTATAGATAAAAAATTGGGAATAAATTGGAGTACAAGTAAAATAAGAATAAATAAAGTACAGGTAACAATAAGGAATAAATATAAGAATAAATAAAGTACAGGTAACAATAAGGAATAAATATTGAGTATAGATAAAAATAGGAATCAATAAAGTACAGGTAAAAATAAATCAGAAAAATAAACAAAAACAATAAAAATAAAATAAAAAATAAAAAATATCAAGGTAAAAAAAAATTATGCATTAAAAACTAATTATAGATGAGAAAAAAAATAAATCCGAGTGAGAAAAAAAAATCCAAGTACTGTACAAGTAAAAAAAAATAAAAATAAATAAAAAAAACCCGAGTACAAGAAAATACAAAACAAAACAAATTATACAAGTAAAAACAAAAGTAAGTAAAACAAAAACAAAAATAATCCATAAACACAGCAACACAATATCACTATAGCTATTACAGTTCACTACAGTTCACTACAGCACTATCTATAACTTAAGTATTAAACTATACAATTACATATACGATTAATAAGCATCTAATACCTTATCTGTGGGTTTATTTATCTTAAGTAATAAATAAATCCTTCTTTTAATATTCTTTTATGGTATCGTCTTAATTAGTTACAGGCGAAGGTAAATTTACACAGGTATTAAGTGGCTGGTAAGGAGGAGGCAGACTTTCTGATCTAACTGATAGTGTTGTTTTGATTTTAAGCGAGGGATCATTTTTTTTTTAATTCAAGTATGGAGAATGTAATAAAGGAAGAGAGTAGGACAAGTAGTAAACGTAAAAAGGACATGGGATAATGGACATGGGACGTGGAATAACGGACATAGGACATGGTAAAATATGGGATAGTGTTCACGAAGGAGATGGAAGGTTGAGGATACGTGGGTATTATTTTTCCCAAGAGTATGAGGAAGACTTAGGATATGGGACATGGCTTTGAAGGAAACGTTGGAAATTGGGATGACACTTGGAAATGTCTTGGTGGGGAATTGGGGGGGCTGGGGGGAGAGCGTAGGGGGGGGGAGGGAGTGAGACAATACACACCCTCATAAGGACATGGTGTATTGATGGGACATGTAGTAGTAGTAGTAGTAATAGTCAAAACAATAATAAATTTTGGGACACGTAATACTAAGAAGAGATCTAGAAAACCATATCACAAAAAAAAAAAATGCCAGAAAAACCAAAACTTAGGAAACACAGCGAACAAACAATTCATTAGGACTTGCAGCCATGGCAGAGGTGGACGAGGATAGAGGTAATCAGACACGGGGGGTGGATGAAGACAGTAAAAACATTAATATAAACTACGTGCTGTAAATAATGGGTAAGGAGCTTACGGAGGAAATGATAAGAGGAAATGTGGGACACGTTGGGGCGGAAATGTGGGACACGGTGAGGAGAACACGTGGGATATGATGCAGGTGCCGCTAATGAGAGAGAGAGAGAGAGAGAGAGAGAGGTGATATACAGGAAACACTAAACGAGATAGACGAACAATTAATGAAATAGCCACAATAAGAGTTGTTTATAATCATCTGTTTTTATTAAATTTTTTTGTCTCTGGTAAGTTTGGGGATAATATATATATATCTTTTATGTTAAGTTAATTTACCGGTATGAGAATCACCTGAAGATAAGTACCCACCCCCCCCCCTCCCACCACAGCTTATTTCACCTGTAGATTAGCTACCTAGGAGAAGGTTTGTTAGGTAAAGATTAGGGTGTTTAATCTTCAGGTGAAATAAACTTGGGGTACTAATCTTCAGGTGAAATAAACTTTGGGTACTAATCTTCAGGTAAAATAAACTTTGAGTACTAATCTTCAGGTAAAATAAACTTTGAGTACTAATCTTCAGGTAAAATAAACTTTGGGTACTAATCTTCAGGTAAAATAAACTTTGGGTACTAATCTTCATAATATAATCCCTCTATGCTAGTGTTACCATGAGGAAATTAATATACCTGTACAGCATTCTCACACCTGTGCTTAATTAGCAAGCTTTAGGTACATCGCTAACCATATCTATCTTAAACCATCAATTTTATGACAGTCACCGTACACAAATTACTATATACAGAGCTTATCTCCTGTCCATAAAATGAGTCGCTAATTCGCACCCGAGGCATTCAGGGTCCACCTACAATTTGGTTAGCCAAGGAAATCAAGCCGAGTGTCGGAACAAAATACCGCCTTATGTAGCGAAAAAAAACAAATAAGTAAGCAAATAAACAAGCAATCAATCAAGCAAATAAGATCCAAATAAAAACCACATAAGCAAGTAAATAAGCAAACAAAAAAAGTAAGCAAGCCGGTAATTAATTAGGTAAGAAGGTAAAGGTGATTATCTAAGGGAAGAGTGAGAAGGACAGGCGGAAGACGAGGTTGGTGATGGATTGTTTTGAGGAACGACATTGTTCTCCCGGGGGCCAAGGAAGTGTTTTGTAAGTAAATAAGTAAGTGGGTCCAGTTAAGTGAATTAGTAGAGTTAAGTAAGTGAATTGCTGAATAGATAAGTAAGAGCAATAGTAAATATTTAGGTGAATTAAGGGATTGATTGGGTAGGGTCACAGGGTAGGGTAGGTGAGGGTAGGGTAAGTTAGGGTAGGGTAGGTTGGGTTAGGATAGGTTGGGTTAGGTTAGGTTAGATTAGATAAGGAGGTACGGATTAATTAATCATTTAACTTGCATATACAACAGTACATCTGGCGGTGCAAAGTGAGAGAGAGGTTAATACAACTCTTAAAGACCATCACATGACAAAACTCAATAAAGACAACAACAAATATGATATAACAAGAACAAGACATCAAAACAATAAGCTACACCAGACCAAAACTCCCCTGAATAATTGCTTTTAATTTTGACCAACAAATCAAAACAATGAGTTATAACTAATGCTACACTATTATATGACACGATGTATGTATAAACAAGTAAGAGAGAGCCAGAGAAGTAGGAAAGAAATAAGCAAGCATGAAAATAAGCAAGTAATTAAGCAAACAAAAACAAACGAGAAACAATTAAGCAAAAAAAAATTAAGGAATAAAAAGTTAACAAACAAGTAAGCAAGCAAGCACTTAATCAACCAATCAATCAAACAACAAAACAAACAAAGAAACGACGTGGGAGTTTAAGGTAGGAAATGAAGTCTGAACTAAGTGTGTTTTAGGAGGATCAATTCTATATACCAGTCGTTTGTTATCACCTGAAAGCATAACATCATCTCCGGACACGAGTGGTGGTGGTAGCCGGATATAGTGCTTGATTTATGCCTTATTATCCGCCCAGTGTGTGTGTGTGTGTGGGGAAGGCCTATGTGTGTGTATGAGTACGTGTGTGTGGGAGGGCCAGGGAAACCAGGAGATAAGTAAAAAGCAGACAAAGAGAAAATGCAAAGAAAATCCCAAACAAAAGACGAAGAGAATTAGAGAGAAAAAAGCTTTTAGGAGAAGTAGAATATAAAGAGAGAGAAGAATATAAAGAGAGAGAGAGAGAGAGAGAGAGAGAGAGAGAGAGAGAGAGCCTGCCTCCCTCCCTCACATCTATAGGGGTGGCAGAGAGAGAGAGAGAGAGGCAGGGCTGGGAACTGACAATCACCTCAGGCAAGTAGAAAAGTTGTCGGGCGAGTGAGTGGAACTGGTTACTACAATACTGTGTTGGTGTTACCCCCTACCAACCCCTTCCCTGCCCATCCCCTACCCCTACTGTCCCTTCCCTACCATCCCCACCCCCACCAACCCCCCTTCCCCTACCATCCCCTACCGTCCCCCTTCCCCTATCATCCCCTACTACCCCCTACACATCTTTACTAAGTGTCTACAAACTTCAGTATTCAAGCCTTTACTAATATGCAAATTTCCCTTTTGTTTATCTTCGGTAAATTCAGATAGATTATTCGATATTGGCTCTGTTACAACTGCCAGGTCTAATACATCATTATTGGTATCGTTTAATTGGGAATTTCTTCTATATTCAACTTATATAATCGGGAATGCCGTAAAAACATATCATTCTGTATATGATTTCACTATATCGGTATAGAACGTCATTACCTCTTTCTATAATAATGAGTCTCAAATACCAGACACTACACACGACTGCCTTCATTTCCCAATCTGTAAAGTAAGGCACAGATTCACAGCTGGGTGGACTGACCTCTATGATTCAGTATACTCTATGTACTGTATTCTCATAAAAAAAACGTCAATATTACCTTTTCACTGACTTGTTACAAATTCTAACATTTTTACTTTTTTTTTAATAAATTTTCTACCAACACCAATGTATTCCTCTTTACTGACGTTCATACACAGGGGCCCCTCGTGTGTGGGTCATGTGGTGGTGGCAGGTCTCTTCGTCCCTGCCTGCTGCTCCTATAGTTGTGGTGTGGACGAGGCGAGAGAGTGCTCACAACGGCATCACAAACACACAAATATAATTCTCTTGTCTTTTGGTCCCGAGATCGTGTGTGTGTGTGTGTGTGTGTGGGTCTCAGTGCTTAAAGGAGTTTTGTCTTTCATTGCCTAAATGTCATATATGAAAGAGATTTGTATTAACTTTTAAGGGGTGTAAAAAATAGTTATGGACTATTTGTGTTGAATTTTTTTTTTTTAAGTTTCCTGACCAATTTCTTCGCGACTATGAACACTAATAGGTTATATGATGTTCTATTTTACCGTTTGCTATATGTTGTATGATTCAGTATAGCTAAACAGAATATAAACCAGTATACAAGTATTCTACATGTATTTTCTAGTTACTGTTTCAAGCACCTGTTTTACGTTTATTTTAAAAAAGCATCAGAAAAAATTGGATAGTATTTTTTAAAGGCTATTTTTGCAAGTATTATACAACCATAAGATAGTTTAGATTATATTTTAAAAGTTAATTAGGGTAATTTTACGAATTATTTTTATGAATACAACTTACAATATACACTACATTTATATATTACAGCAGATATTTCACGAGTATTTTACTTAATGTATTGCCGGTATATTACAGGTATTACAGGGGTTATTGTCAAGGGTTATATAACTGTTATACATTATATTTTCTGATATTTTATAAGAACAGGATATTTACGATTTTTTTACGAGTAAATAATGGGATGATAAGTGAGAGGGTGCTGTGTGTGTGTGGTGTGTGTGTGTGTGTGTGGTGTGTGTGGTGTGTGTGTGTGGGGTGTGTGTGTGTGTGCAGGGGGGGAGACTGCGCTTACGCTATATACTTCGTCAGTACAACTGGGCGAAGGTTAGAGTTGGACCACAATACATACATACATACATACATACATACATAATGGTTGCCCCTCGTGTCACGACTATGGCCGGCCCAGGGGCCACCTAGGTATGAATTTGTTTAAGGTGTAGAAGCTGTCACCAACACAACAACCGCACCCTGAGTTAACGAGTTGCATGACCCAGTGTCAATGAATAGTCCGAGAAGACCGGACAACTCGCCTACTGCACTGGCCACACACCCGCCCACACATACACTCACACAGATACTCCAACACTATGCCTTAGACTATGAAAAAAATATAACCTTTTAGGGACAGATCCAAGCACACAGTGTATACAGTGTCACAACACTACTTCTGGTGAATTGTTATTAAATGAAGATAATATAATGGTGACAAGACACACTAACTAATGTGATACGAAAACAAAAAGGGAGACAGAGACAATAAATAAGAGATATGGAGAGTGGATGACAGACAGAATAAACAAACTGGTAGAAATAAACACCGATATAGGTAGACACAAACACCGATAAACAAGGATAAACAGACACAAACAAGAGTAAAGTTAATATAACAAGTACGTAGAGAAAGAGAAACACTCTGGCCTCTTTTGGCTCGTCCGCAACATTTTCCTCCCGACCAATGCAAATGACAACATAAAATTAGATGGCCCGAAGCTGTGTTTTAATTGGATGGTGTCCCCAACTGCTGCTCTCATCTGATTGTTTAAAGTAACGAGTTACGATTTTTTGTACAGGTAAAGGGGAGGGGGTGCAAGATGCTGAAGTTAGGGGAGGTGGGGAGGTTGAGTAGAGGAAGGGGGAGGGTTTTTTTTTTTAGAAAGAGTCGGTTTGTGGCGAATGGAATTAATTTCGCAGTTTTTTGTTTCATAATTGCCTTTGAAGTCTTCTGTCCACAGGTATCAAATGCTATTAGGTTGCAAATTAACCCATATACTCTACTGTACTTTGATCGTATCCTGATAATTTGGTTACCGCATTTTCACGTCCCTCTGTGTTTAATACTGTGGAGGCAATTGGATGGAATTTTTTACCCCCGTGTTCTGTTTCGTGTTTTTTCTTTTTAAATAGTTTCTTTTTTTTTTTTTAGATTTTCAGTTGGTTTATGCATATTTACTTAGTTCATCTGTAAGGTATAATGAGTAATGGTTTATTTTCACAGTAGATGAATGTAAACAAACACTTTATCTCAGTTCTCACCATAAACACCAGGTGACTCTGTTGTTCCCATCCTTACTGTTGTCTCCATTAACTAAACCGTAATTACTAACTACCAAATTAGTAAAGGTTAATTGATATTTCCCCTTTACTAATACAAAAAAAATTCAGTCACTTGTAATTCAAAACAATATCAGTGCTGTAATTATCTGTATTACAACCAGGTAAGATCGCTTCATTGGGAACAGTCGATATATTTTCACCTGGACTTTTGTTTTTTTAAGTCCAAGTTTAATTTTGATTTCTTATTCTGAATTTATTATGAATTATTTATTTTTAATGTGTGATTTCTAATAGATTTTAAAGTATATCTATAAAGTGGTTACTGAAGATTATACAAATTTCGGGATTAACATGGGTCGAAATTAACAGACTAAATTGAATACGGGCAAAATTTGACACCACTTATCCTTTTTTCACCATTACAACCACCCCCTCCCATCCCTGTAAGTAACAAAGCAACATACATACTGACAACTGGTACCAAACCTAACCTAACCAAACAAAATACAAAAAATAGTGAAGATTACATTAAGTCTCTCACCCATCTCTTCCATTTCAGTAAATACTATTTCATGTACGTAAATAATTATCATCTTGACGACCCACCAGATGGAAATTAACATGGAGTATTTTCTTAGTGTAAACGACCAGGTCACACTCCGTTACCTTAATATACTTCTAGATATCATTTGCACTCATTTGCATGTTATATGTAAGCGTAGCACGTGATATTACGCATGGCACTTAACAATATATTTAACGTAAGGCACTTGTTAATATACTTACCGCAAGACACTTATCAATAGTAACACAAATCTTAAGTTACTATCGATGGAGGAAACAAAAATGGATCCCATATTCTTGTTAGTGATTATGAAACATCAGTATGGATTGGAAATATCTTAATTCTTTCTCAATAACTGTCTATCCCCCTAACAGAAGTTGTTCCACGTATTAACAACAAAATCAATAGAAAAACAACAACAGATAACCTTATAACAGAACTTGCTCATTAGCCAATCAGAGTAGAGTATCCAATGTTTTTGATAATTTTTGGCCAATCAGAATTCAGTTCATTCGATTTACCGGTTTGTTTATATTACGTTGCTTAAAACTCGCACAGTCATGGATGCAGAGCAGAAGTCTGTCATTATGTATAAGTTTGAACGTAAATTTCTTCTACTTACCACCAGAGACGGTCTTGGCCGGAGACTTGAGGCCTGGGTGGGTGGTAGGAGTCAGACGGCACACACTCTCCAAGCGCCGTAGTTTTATCTTCGGTAGTTAAAACAGTGTTCTAGATTTAGTGTTTACTTTCCCCACTTTCCACGTAATACTTGTTCACACTTTCGGGTAACACGGACCTGAGGAATAAAGATTATGTTGTTATGTATTTGGTAACTTATCCGTGGCCTCTGCGACTTCTACGGGGGAAAAAAAATATTAGGTGTTTTGGGGTCCAGAATTTTCACTAACACGTTCGCTTAAATACAGAGAATATAAATCAGAGTCAGAACAAGGATTAAACTACTATAAATTCACGTACACAGTAGGTAAGGTCGTAAACATTATCAACCAATAAAATATCATGAAACTTAATGTTATTTTTTCAAGACATAGTTCAATGAGTTAATGTACAGCAAGATAGACGACCTATCTGTAGTGTCTAAAGTAAAATCACAGTTATTTATCTTCCAATTCCAACAACTGATTTACATTTACTTGATTAAAACGAAGATCTCACAGACAAATAACGAGGAAAAAAATTACACTGGCGACAATACATCCTGGCAATAAATAACACGTACTATAATTTTCATGGTCATTTTTCGTTAACCACCGAACACTTTTTATGATTTTTTTCTCTTACCATTTAATAGATCTCTTCGAGAAACTGAAGAATATACTTGAATTTAGCAAAGCATTCCAAAAATAAACGCGATATTAGCGATTTATTTGTTGCAATAATCACTAATTTTTTAAGTCCCAATTTGATGTTATGGTGACACGCAACGTTGCTCTCGTCCGTTCGTTTGATGCCTGGGTGGATGGAAATTACCTAACACTGCGCAGACGTCGCTTATATTTTGAAAACAATTTACCAATTATGGTTGACCTTTCATATCTGCTTCCGGGTTAGGTCAGGTCAGGTCAAGACGTGGCCTGTCAGGTCAGGTTAGGTTATCAAGTAGACCTAGTTTAGTTTTTACCTTTTTCCCATGAAAAATATATTTTTTCGCTAGTTTTCGTGGTATTTTAGATGATTGACATTTATTTTCCGTGAAAATCACTCGTTTCAGCCCCCCACCACCCAGAACCCTGCATTGCCAACGTGGTCCCCTACACTGTTGGGGTGGAAAGGGAGGTGGAAATAACTTAAAAAGAAAAAAAAAGAATATAAAAAAAGATGAATGTCAGAATCATCTAAAACAGGAAGAAAACTAGCGAAAAAAAATTTTTTATGTGAAAAAAAGTAATGGGCGGTTAAGGAAAAATGACATTCCGTATTCTAATAAACAGTAAATTCTAAGTTACTTTCATCGTAATGCCAACACCAAGTCCTATAATAAACCTAACCCAACCTAACCAATGTTCTAATTTAAAATCCTCACAGACGATAGATGGTAATGGTGAAGGAGGCTGACACCTGAAGCAGTTGTTCGATTTCGTTCATTTTATTTCCACAGGATGGTGTTAGGATGATCGAACAGTAACAACTTTACGACAGTGAGCAGAACTTGACTTACCCAACCAAACCTGACCTGACCTGACCTGACCTGACCTAACCTAACCTAACCTAACCTAACTTCCTTTAGGTCAGGTTAGGTTAGGTTAGGTTAGGTTAGGTTAGGTTAGGTTGTATGGTTGTGTGTATCGTAACATCTGCTTCTGGTGTCAGCCGTCTCCTCCACCATTACCTATCCCAGACTACCGCAGTAAAATGTTCTTATTTATATATGCTTTATCTCGCTGTATATATAAAATCAATATAAAATCTCCTTGTTGGTCTTCTACCGAATCTTAGCCGATAAAACAATATCTACCATACAGCCTTCGTCCATAAAATAGCTGTTACTTGAAACCTTAACTTACACAGTATATACACATACATCCATCAGCCACTGTGTTCACTCACCTCAGTATAGTTTTCCAATCAGTAAACACCGGTACACACACACACTCACACACACAGCTCCCTCCTACGTGAAAAATAGCTGCCTTGTTCTTTCTCTCGGAGTCTTAGGATTAGAATGCTGACATTTTCACTTAGAATAAGATGGCTCAGTAGTTTGTTATGATGATTCGTATCTCTGAGCAGTTGCTAGATACTCTTTTCTAGGTCATTTATCAACGCCATCTATTGAATGAATTTTTAGTTAGAATTCCACGTCCTGATAGTAGATTAATACAATGGCTCATGTCTCTTATCATACATTGCTGTTCACGTTATGGTGACTCTCCAGCCGTCGTAAACAGAATTATTTACTATATATTTTAAGGAAAACTCAGACATCAAAACATATGGAAACGAATGGTCATTTTATATCCTTCACCAGTCACAGCTCTGGTGGTGAAGGAGGGAGGGAGGGAGTGAGGGAGGGAGGGAGAGTCATTGCATATCAAGGTTCTCTCTCAGTTGATCTTCTTATAAATGATAATATCACTTTCTACTCACCATATTACCTCGTCAGGGTATAAAACAGTGGTTCTCAACCTTGTTTGCCCCATGCACCCCTTTCACCATATGTCAGAATGTCATTCCCCCCTCCTTTCTAAGATTGTCTGCCTCAAAAAGTGCATTCTAAATAATATGCATATAATACTGAAAATCCTTTATTTTTTCCATATTAGTATCAGTTTCCCCCCCCCTCCCCTTGAAAACCTGAGGGCGGAAATTCCCTCCTGGTTGAGAACCCCTGGTATAAAACCTGATAGTACTCCGTGACGTCATTAATTAATATCCTGTGTATGTCGCTCTCACAAAATAAATTAACTACAACAGGAAATAAATGAAAGACAAATATTATATTGTAAGATACTGTACAAGGATTAATTCATATCTATACGTAATCTAAACATCCCCTTCGTGTTTTCATTAATGCAAGTCATAATTTGTCTTAGTCACACTCTATAAACATGAGTTCACAGATAAATTATAAATCAGATATCAAACTTAAATCCATCTAACATTATATGAACAGACATTGTGAAGTGATGCATAAATTCTTAATGTTTAAAAGAAAAAAACCTCGCCATTGTTTTGTTTTTTTGGGGGGGTTTAGTTTGGCCTGAGACTCGAGGTGGTGAAGGGACGAGATAGACTCACCAGTACCACGCCCCTCTGGTGTTGTGAGTTGAGCCCGGCCTTGTGTATGCTGTCAGGGCACCTCCTACCTCAGGCTTTCACAGCTAAGTGACGTGGACGAGGTACCTGTGATCTCTCGCTGATAAACAGACTTGCTTTGACGTTTATTACTTGTTTTAAATTAACGTTACTTGCTTGATCCCCTGCTTAAGATTTCCCTTTTGGGGGGGGCACAGACATTACCTTATTAGTTCATCTATATTATTTATGCAGTCCAAAAAAGAGATTAGAAACCCTGTTCTTCTTGTTTGAGAGTCGAGTGTTGATGCTGTTAAAAAGAGAATCGTTTCACTCTTGTTCATCGCCTCTCAAGGACGTTGCTGCCTCTAACAACCTCTTGCTCGTGTTGATGTGATTAGGAAGAATATTGCAACACACACAGCTGTAGTTATTACATGGTTGAACCACTCCTCTTATGGGAAGGGATAGCACGATGGTATGATACATTAATATAGGATCACCTGAAGATTAATCTCCCCCAGATTATTTCACCTTAAGATTAAACACCCTAATGCTACCTGGGGAGGGGGGGGATTAGGTTAGGTTAGGTTAGGTTAGGTTAGGTTAGGTTAGGTTAGGTTAGGTTAGGTTAGGATTGTTTATCTGGAAGTGAAAAAATAGCTGAGGGCTTAATTTACAGGTGAACCATTTATTTACTACATAATATATCCAAACAGGTGCATAGTCCATTAATTAACGTAAACATAGACTCACACTGACGAACCCAACAAAAAACAATAATAAAGTGTTACTGTCTTATATCCTCATAAATTGTGTTATTCTTGCGTCACGCTGTACGCAAATTACACCCCCCCCCCCCTTCCCAATAGCTACTTCTTGCTGTAAACATGCCAATTAGAGTCGTAATTACACCAGAGCACAAACATTATGACTCCTCTGGGGTTTTCATATACAATTAACATTACCTTATTATGTTTAGTTACGAGCGCTGGATACACTGTGGCTAAAAGTAGAGCCAGTGAGCTTTCATTTCAGATAACAGTGAATAGTGCATATAACTCACTCAAGGCTGGGGGTCCTCCTCTCTCCTGCCTCTCCCCCTCCTACATCCTCCTGCCGCCTCCTTCTCCTATCTCCTCCTCCTCCCTCCTTCTCCTCCTATCTCCCCCTCTTCTCTCCTACCTCTCCCCTCCTCCTCCTCCTACCTGTATTTATCTGTGTTGAGACATATTAAGGCATCTAGGTAAGTGTGATCTGTATGTATTACTTGTAAAGACTTGAAGGATTTATAACTTGATATTATTGACTCTTGTGTAAGTTATAATTGTTGTTGTTAGTTGTGGTTTTGTGTGTTGTTACTCTCCTCCTTTCCTCCATCCCTTCCATCACGATCCCAAACAAACCTTTTTCATTTTCTTCTATTTTTTACTCTCTCTCTCTCTCTCTCTTCACTTCTACCACGACCACAAACACACCTTTTTTTTTCTTCCCTACTCCTGTACAAACACCTGTGACGTCAGAATCACACCCAAGAGTAGTCCGCCTTGATTCGTCCTGTTAAGTTAAACAGTCGATATACAGCCATACAGAGAGATCCCCACCTTGAGGAACACCACCACCACCTATCTCCACCTTGAGGAACACCACCACCACCTATCTCTCTCTCTCTCTCGCTCTCTTACTCTCATATCACTATCATTTACTCTTAACCTCATTTCTCCCTCTTCTGTGTGCTCTACCTATTTACTTATTCTCTTCTTCAGTCTTAGTTGTCATGTACCGTTTAGTTAGATGCCACAAGCGAGCGAAGGTAAAATCGGTAAAAAAAAAAAAATAGCTGAAAAATGGTTCCCCCGTTAAACGTGGAGGATTTAGTGTAATACGTTCCTTCTTTACTTTTTATTTTCTTTGTCTGTTGGTTACTTTCTGTCTACTATCTTCACTCTATTTTTTTCACCTCTCTTTGTTATTTTTTTTTAATTTATCTTCAATTTTATCTTATTTCTTTCTTTTTTATATAAATTTCTACTATTATTCCTATTTTCACCTTCCATTTGAGCTTTGTATTTTTCCTCGTCATTATCTTCATTAATTACCTGAGGTACCTGTGTTGACAATACCTGCTTTCACACCTGTACTACAACCTCAATCAACAGAAAACACTTAACATCGCTTGAAAAGAAAAATAACATTAAACTCAAAATGAACTAAAATTACATATATATATACAAGACAAGAAAACATTAAAAAATATCCATATAGACCCAAAAAAAATTCCCAGACAGGCAAACAACTCCTCAAAAACGAAACACGAAAGAGCAAAACAATATCACCTAAAACAGTCATGCAAACAGTAAATATATAAGACTTCCCATCCGTCTATTTCCTTTCAAGATGTATACTGTTACACAAACACTCCCACCAGCCAGCCTGCTAAGTCACAGTGTAGAACAGGCAACAGGAAGTATTTCTTGTCTTTGAGGTGAGTGTGATAAAACTCGTGATATATACAGTTCACCTGCTGGAGCCACGGAAACAATAAACGGTTTTCGACTTGAAGGTGTACTGTACTTGGGGGTCACTTTTTCCCTGGCAGTAGACGGAGACATTACTTAGAGGATTTTTTTTTTCTGAATTTAGACTAGTGATATATGTAAGGGGTGTTAGCTTGATCCAAGACGAATGTGAATATAATAATAAGACTATAATAATAATAATAATAATAATAATAATAATAATAATAATAATAATAATAATAATAATAATAATAATAATAATAATAATAATAATAATAATAATAATAATAATAAATAATAATAATAATAATAATAATAATAATATTCTAAAGCACTACACACCCTGAACACACACACACACACACACACACACACACACACACACACACACACACACACACACACACACACACAGGTCTAAACAACAGCCTCTTGTAAATCTTATGGAAGAAATTATTAGAGAAGCACCATCATACATTTTACGCTTGGCTGAATACGGAGGATTATATTTTGGTGTGTGTATGTATGTATGTATGTATATATGTATGTGTAATCAGAAATACAAATAACATCTATGTAAATATGTATGAAAAAATAAACATGAATATTTGAATGCAAGTATATATTCATGCCTGAACGTTATGTATGTATGTATGTATGTATGTATGTATGTATGTATGCAGGTATGTATGCCCGAAGATGCCCCTTACCCTGAGAGACACTGGGACCCTCACCAACTAGCCCTGGGTATACGCCTTTATGGTCCATTTATATAGTTTAGTGCTGCTGCTTCCCTGTACTTGTAGCCTATTATTATGAAGGTTACGTGGCAATCTTTTTTTTTCATCTTCTATCTCTCTCTCTCTCTCTTTCTTTCTTTTCCCCCCCTCCTATTTTTTCTATTTTTTTTCTTTCTTCCTTTCTCTTTTTTCTTTATTTCTCTCTCTCTTTTTCTCTCTGTCTTTCTCTCTATTTTTTATTTTTTCTTTCTCCTTTTCTATTTTTTCTTTTTTCTTTTATATATCTCTCTCTCTCTCTCTCTCTCTCTCTCTCTCTCTCTCTCTCTCTCTCTCTCTGATGGTCTGATGGGCTGGCCTGAAGTCGTGTTGCTTAGTTTTTTATTTGTATTTTTTTATGCTAATTTTTATTTTGAGTCACGATGATTGGTTTGTATACTCATCTTCTTCTTCTCCTCCTCTTCTTCTTTTCCTTCTTTCCTCGCCCTCTTCCTTCTCTTCTTCCTCCTCTTCTTCCTCTCTTCATGACTAGATTTTTGTTATATTTTTTTTGGAATTGGGAATATTTTTATCTTTCCATCCATAGAGTAGTGTAGGTCTCTTCTTCTTGTTCTTGTTCTTGTTCTTGTTCTTCTTATCTTCCCTTTACCCCCTGATTATTGTACCTCCTTCTCACCCCACCTCTTAAAATAACACACAAATAAATAAACAACACCCCCTACTTCTCCTGAACATAACCCTCCTCCTCCCACCTCCCTTCCCAACAACCCAGGATTCACCCTCCCCCAACAACTCAGATTCACCCCCCTCCCCTTCCCTCCCCACACCTAAGGAGTCAACCCCCACCATTAAAACACTGTACGCCTCCACCTTCCTAGTTATTATAAGACACTACCTTTCTACTCTTTCTTATACTGTTAGGTCTTCCTGTTTTTCATCTTTTCCTTAGTTTTTCTTTCATTCCATCCTCTTTTTGTTCCCCTTTTCCTTCTTTCTCTTTTGCTTCTTCCTTTACTCTTCTTTTTTCATTTATTTCCTTGCTCTTTTTTTTCTTTCCTCCTTTCAGTTTTTTTTGCTTTATTCATGCTTTCTTTTTTCTCTCTTCCTTCATTTCTTCTTTATGTCTTCCTCCTTTCTTATTTTTTCCTTTCCTTCTTTCT
>NW_024723555.1:305000-307500 GCF_018991925.1 Homarus americanus
AGACCGAAAGTGTTAGAGAGGAACCTGTAGGAGGTGTACCTGAAGGAGGAATCTATGAGTGTTCTCCAGGTATGTCCTCCTTCCCAGGGCTCCATCTAATTGTCGTAAGAGGGGTTTCTTCCTTCTCCAGATCCTTCAGTTTTCCTCCTAGATGTTCTCCTTCTCAGAGACTCATGAATGTCCTCCTGCTGGGGTGTCCTCCTAGATGTCCTCCTTCTCAGAGACCCATGAATGTCCTCCTGCTGGGGTGTCCTCCTAGATGTCCTCCTTCTCAGAGACCCATGAATGTCCTCCTGCTGGGGTGTCCTCCTAGATGTCCTCCCTTCTCCAAGAGACCTGGGCGTCCTCCTGCTGGGGTGCCACTCCTAGATGTCCTCCTTCTCAGAGACCCGCAGAATCCTTCTGCTGGGGTGTCCTCCTAGATGTCCTCCCCTTCTCAGGGCCACCAGACGTCCACTCACTGCTGGGGGTGTCCTCCTAGATGTCACTCCCTTCTCAGAAAGAACTCATGAACGTCCTCCTGCTGGGGTGTCCTCTAGATGTCCTCCTTCTCAAGACCCATAGACGTCCTCCTGCTGGGGTGTCCTCCTAGATGTCCTCCTTCTCCAGGGCCATGAATGTCCTCCTGCTGGGGTGTCCTCCTAGATGTCCTCCTTCTCAGAGACCCATGAATGTCCTCCTGCTGGGGTGTCCTCCTAGATGTCCTCCTTCTCAGAGACCCATGAATGTCCTCCTGCTGGGGTGTCCTCCTAGATGTCCTCCTTCTCAGAGACCCATGAACGTCCTCCTGCTGGGGTGTCCTCCTAGATGTCCTCCTTCTCAGAGACCCATGAACGTCCTCCTGCTGGGGTGTCCTCCTAGATGTCCTCCTTCTCAGAGACCCATGAACGTCCTCCTGCTGGGGTGTCCTCCGCGCCCACTCGTAACGCAAGACATCCTTCCCAGGTTTACTTGAGGTCAATATTGAAGCTCGTTAGCAAATCAGGCCGGGAGTGAGTGCCTAGTGGTCGGGGTCAACACACACCACCTCCATCCCCTACCACCACTACCACCACTATCACTACCACTACCACTACCACCACCACCCACCACCACTACCACCACCACACCACCCTCACCACTACCACCCCACCCACCACCCACCACCACCTACACTCCTCTCTGTTCTATGTCACACAGTGGGTGAGAGAAGCTTGTTTTGTGAGACACTGTACCTCTGTCTGTCTGTCTATCTGTCTGTCTGTCTGTCTGTCTTCCCCATTAGTCTATCTTGTTTGTCTCTTTATATCTCTATGTATATTAACTTTATTTTCCTCTCGATCTTCTTATTTACCTATTTATCTCTTCTCCTACCTGTCTCTCGTCTCTCTCTGACACACCTGGAGGACTACGGTACACAGCTCTCTCTCCCACATACGTATTGAGAGGATCTTTTATCATCGGAGTCTCTATATTCTACTAGTTAAGACCTTGACGATGGAACACTTATTATGAATACAAATAAACAAACAAATTGACAGGAGACGTGGTTAGTATACAGGTAAAATAATAATTAATGGACAGGTAAGATGCATTAACCTGTACCACCTTTGGAAACAGGTTATGTGTTTTTATTGCAATATCGAATGTAAGAATTTATTATTATTATGATTATTTTTTTTTTTGCATATGTGATTTTTAGTGAATTGATAATTGATAAGAAGACTGATTCATATATTCACCCAATTTAAACATTTATTCTGAAACAAGAGAACAGGTAGAGTCGTTCTTCCACAAGGTAGGAAGATTATTATTTTACCTGTGTGTGTTAACTTGTGATACCTGTGTGTGTGTGTGTGTGTGTGTTAACTTGTGATACCTGTGTGTGTGTGTGTGTTAACTTGTGATACCTGTGTGTGTGTGTGTGTGTTAACTTGTGATACCTGTGTGTGTGTGTGTGTGTTTTATTGTCCTGTTTATGTATGAATATAAAGGTTGTTGTTTTAACCAACATATAGCAATGAATGTGTGTAAAGAGTTACTTGAATGATAGAGGGCAAAAAAATTGAGATATTTCTGTAGTTTCATTATCTTGAGAATATTTTACTCTTGTGTTAGGTAGAAAAGGTAGTTTTATTAATATCTATTGATAAAGAAATAATTTAATTAGTTTCACCAAAGATAAACATATTGTGTTTAATGATGACAATGTTATGTGTGGTTATTTAGAAGAAGTGTAAATATTTAACACGAGTGCACTGAAAGCATTAGGTTAATATGTCTAGTGGAAGTTAACGTGACCGAACAGCAAACATGGGCGAGTTAAACCCACAGTCAGGTGTTACAAGGTAAATGACCCACGCCCAGGTAAAGTTGAGGTTAATTAGTTAGGATGATTTACAATAGAGAGTTATGTTATGATTACCCTGGATAACCTATACCTCAGCCAATGAGAAGTTAGCTTGCCTATTAATAACCAATGTATGCTATCTGAACTCTCAACAACCAATGACACGCCACC